>NC_045701.1:48171906-48474936 GCF_009834535.1 Camelus ferus
CAGCAAATGCCTAGGTGAGCCCAGTAGAGTTGAGCTGAACTCTAGCAAACTCACAGACACGTGAACTATAATGATAAATGACTGTTGTTATTAACCATTGAGTTTTGTTGGGGTTTGCTACCTAGAAATAGCTAACAAATATAAGAATGATGATCTCTATTTATATCTTTATGTCACCTAGTAAAATATGTAAAGTAACTGTCCCTTACATCTGGTATTGTATGGTGATTATGTTATTTTATTAACATAAGCTATTTTGCTATATAGGTTTTTGCACAAAGGGAGAGACATTTATTTAGCATAGACCTTTACTTTCTTCAAAAAGGTACTCCTTTAAGAGTGAGGTAATCCAATAAAAAAACTTCTCAAGGTCATGTACTCCCAAAGCTCCACTTCTGTACATTTTCTCTTTATGTACAGTACAGAAAGTCAGTCCCTAGAGATTTAGTTATAAAGATTTCAGAGGTACAATCATGAATTTTATTAACAAGGGAAAAAATAGAATGTTTTTTTTTATGTCACAGACCTTGTGCTAAATAAAACGTTGCAGATTTTTGCTGGGGGTTGTGCTGTTTGAATCTTCCTAGAATGATTAATGACCACCTATCACACTCTAAAGATCATGTGTCTGTATATTCATTTATTTCTCCAGTGAATTAATTTGTGTCTTTTTGAAAAAACTGACATCAAAGAAATTTTTGTATTACTAAGAGCTGAGCTACATTATCAAAGTTTAACATGGGAAAGAAATGTAGGGGAAAAAAAATCTAATGGTCATCCAATGTATTCTGTAAAACAGTTTCATTTTCCATGAATTAAGGCCTTCTGTGGTATTTTTAAAACTATCGTAAACATGTATTAATCACATAAAATTAAACTTATTATTTCACTCTGGAGGAAGAAAAATTCAAAATGATGAATTCTGTATCTGGAATGAAATACACAAACTTAAGAGGTAATTTCTCTTTAAATGACTTGACCCATCAAAATTGTGTTATAATTGATAATTGTTTCACTAGCTAGATTTATTTAAATTTGTTAAGGGAAGGAGGTTGGTGGAATGAGGATTTTATTTCATTTAAAATATTCCCCTGTCTTTGTTTTTCAATCTTGGTAACTTCTGAAGGCTTCATATGATCATCTGATATAAACATCATAACAATTTCGACTTAAGTGGTACATACCTTTTTCTCTCTAAAGTTAGTGCATGCTTTTGGAATAAATCGTTTAAAGCAATAGTGTCAGTGCAGTAAAGTTTTGGTGCCTGACTAATTTTGGTTGCTTGTCATGATGTTATGACTTAAAACATGGGAGAAATAAGTAAGTCCTAGAGCTTGAGTTGCATATTGCTGACACACTTAAGGAGAACCCGGAAGCCTGAGGCATATCTGCTTTCCACAGTGCTTGTGGACCTAAAATAATTTGGCTCTGAGGGCAAATGAGATTAAAGTGGCAGACCAAGTAGTCCACTGCAGTGCAGTCATCATTGGCATCTGTTTGAAGACTGTACTGGAGTCTAAAGGAAGTTTTAGGGTCTCATTCTCTTCATCCAATAGAGAAAGACTGAGGCATTTTGACACAACTTTTCCACCAGTTTCACAATTTTTGTGGCAAAAGGTTGTGGATTGATCCTACTTTTGATTAAAGACAGAAGCTTTTGTCCTATTCACTTTAGATAATGGCAGTCCACCAAATTTTATATAATTGACATTAGATGTTGGAACTTGAACTTTATTGTCTTTAAGAATATGCAGAACTTTGACATTATAATGCATTCATATTCATTTCTTCTATTTCACATTTTCTAGTCACTAGCATTTAAGAAGTAAAGAGATTTTTAAATGATATGACAAATCTGAGTTTGACAAAATGAATCATTAGTGGGTTTTCTGAGAGACATAGTCACTTGTGGAAACAGGAAGAATGGAGTGTCATTTGTTCATAAAGGAGAATCATCTGTGTGATAAGATGTGTATTTTGGGTGAGAAATTGACATCTCTATTTAAATGAATGAGGACCCTCACCTGGAAATGTCTTTCATACTAACAGAGTGACATAATACATAATTATGTGTTATAGTTGTTGATGCGGTTTGTGTGTAGATTATGATGTTCATTCAAAGAATATCCCACTTACAAGGTTCATATAATACAACATAAAGGAAACTTGGTGCCCCAGAGTTTTAAAAATCATTAATCATAGTGAATTAAGACAGTTAATCAACCTTAGACACTGACAAAAGCCTGTCCCTGAGGATTTCTACCTTGAAAACCTTTAGAAAATGATGGTTTTTGCTTTCTACTTAACTGCCTCAGTAAGCCAATTCATTTTCTTCAGCAGCAGCTCAAGGTCAATGATATGACTATGTCGGCGTTAAGTGATGTTCTCCCTCACACATGTAAGCTAGACTTCCATTGTTATAACTGATGCTGAGAGTGGCACTGTCAAGAAAAGCCATGAAATTGTCTAGGAGGATTAAGTAAAAAGACAAGACGAATAATATTGCACATTTCAATTTGTCTTCAAATGAAAATTTTTAATTGATATTTGTGCTTGAAGATGCAATTCTTTTTTTTTTTTTTTTTACAATAAATGGTGGGTATTACTTTATCATGAGAATATACAGGAGAGTTAGTCTAGATCATGGTATATTACTCTAGATAAAAATCAAGGAAGCTAATTGGGTTAATCTCTGTAAATTTTATAATTTCTGTAATTAATTTCAAATGGAAATTCTTAATCAGTTTTTCTCCTTTAATTCTCCAGGGTTCTTCATAGTAGCAAATTATTTCGGCATTGAATCATAGAGACTGGATTCTTGAAGTCCTGGCAGAGGCAAATGTCTCATTAACACTGATCTGAGAGGCATCTGTGCTGAGTCTGTATGTCAGGTCTGTCTGCAGAGCTGATCTGAAGCTGATGAGCAGCTTGGAAGTGAAGCAGACCGGGAATGAAGACTCCACCAGAATGAGGTGATCACATCTCTGTTTTCAGAAAATGATCTCATAACCTTATACTTACATGCTTAATTTCTAAAGGTTTAAATGTATAAATGCTTCCAATATATTTTGACCCGTACAGTTTGAAAGTGAGTTGGAAGGTTGAGTCAACTGTCAGGAGAATTCGAGCTCCTTAAACCCACTTTGCTTGGATATACTGGAATTTAGATAATCCTGAAATTTGTTTTAATCCTTTATATAGTTTTGTAAAGACTTTCTGGTCTCTGATGCAACAATGGCAAATTCTTTGCATTTTTAAAAGGAAAAAAGAATGCCTAGAATTTGTGGCAAAAAATATCATATCGAAAAAGGAATTTAAAATAGCCATATTTCTCCAACAGTGTATGTCAGGCCTAGAGCTTATTACTGGAATGCACCCTACAGTGAATGGCAACGTTGTAAAGTGAAAAAACTATTGAAAGTAGATGACATTAAAAATAGTGATAGTTTGCTTTCATGACCTCTTTTCTAAAGCATAATGGCTAAAAGAAAATTATGCCACTTTAAAAATAAATATTAAACATTTGGTTGAAAAATAAAAACCAGACATTGTTATGGTAGTAACAAATGATACTTTCTTCTGGAATTAGAATTAACTATGAAGTACTTTTTCAGCCATTAACATGTGTAATCTCCAGGACACTTCTCTGCCCCTCTCACTATACCTCACCATACTTAAGGCATAAATCCATAATGCTGATTTCAATGACAAGGATAACAAATATTGAGAGCTATTTGAAATAAATTTTAAAAGTTGGTGAATAAATAGATAATGAAGTTGATTCCCGATGAATAATGTAAATTAAAATGGATAATAGGTTGGTATTCTTGGCTTTTCTACTTTCAACTTTGAGATATTAAATTAACATAAAGAGAAGGAAACTTAAAAATTCAATGTTTAATGGACAAGATCCAGAAGAAAAATAATTTAAACCAAATGTTCATATAATAATGTGTAGAACTCTTTCTATTTTGAAAATCGAAGCAAGATAATTCATCTTACAAATTAGTAATATATTACAACAGTGCTAATTATGCTTATGCTGCTATAATTAAGCCATGCCATGATTAAGAGTCTGTCTGCCTTCCCAATTATAAATAGATATTTTAAGCCATTATCTTAGGATTCCATGCTGTTTTCAGGAAAGAATTCTTCTTCATCAAATAGAAATCAAACCTTAAATTACATGAACTAAAATTTGCTATTTTCTGCAGTTTTCATTGTAGTGATATGTGGAAATTAAGACAGGGCTTCATAGTCTTAATTCACTTGTGTTAAGAAGAATAGAGAATAAAGCAATGAACATTTAAAAATTTGTAAAAGCTTAGAAAGAAGTAACTTTAGGTACTGAAAGAGTTTACTGTCAAGCTTTATTCAACTTCATGTTGAGTTAGCCTTCTCTGGTTACTTCTTCAACTTAGCTGTAAGGTAAAGCTGCAAATATATCCAAACAAGAGCTTGTTCATAAGGGGTCTTCTACCATGTGCTCACACAATTTCCCCATATAGACCAAAATGAAGTATCATAGCTGACCACCCAATTTCTTTCTGTAATAAGTGGCATCATTTAAATTAATCTGGGATTGATTCAGTCTATTCCAAATAACATTATAGGGCACATTTGACCCGACTGGATCATCAAGAAATATTTGTGTGTCCACTGTGTTCATGGTATTTTAATAGGCAGTATTACTTGTTTCAGTGAACACTGCTAGGTTCTGGGAGTGAAACGCATAGCTCCTATTCTTATCAGTCTAATGCAAGAGTTGGGCAAGCAAACATACACTTGCTGCGTATGAATATGTACTCTGTGAGAGATAGTATAAGGTGCTTTGACGAAGATCAGAAAGAATACCACCTAAATCACAAGGGATAGGCGAAGTTAGAGAAGACTCCTAGAGGAGACAACAACCTACTTGACTGTTAAAACAAGACAAAATGCTAGCTAGGTTAAAAAATAAAGGAAGGGTATCCTGGGAAGGGGAGCCATCAGGCAGAGGGAAAAGTATGGGCAAAAGGATAGGATAATAATACTAATGGCTAACACGTATGAAGTCCTTGCCAGATGTCAGTTGACTCCTGGTTTCTTTTCACACATTTCTGCATTTAATCCTCACAAGAACTGGGTGAGGTAGTTGTATTGTCCCTGTTTTGTAGATGAGGAAGCTAAAATTTTGAGAGGCTAACTTGCCAAGGACAAACAACTTACACATTGTTAAACTGAGGATTTAATCCAATGTTTGTGTGACTACGAAGCCTGTGGTCTCAGTGTTTACTCTGTTGCACAAAAATGATTTATTACAGGAACTGCACATTGTTCTGAATTCATTCACTGATGCATTCATTAAACAAACATTTACCGAGCCAAGCATTGTGCTAGGTCCTAGGGATATGAAGGAAATTCAAAATGGTCTCTTTCCAGAGGGAGATAATGGTTTAATAGAATGTTATGGTATTGTAAACAGTGGCATTAGTAAATAGTATTTACAGGTGCTTTGTGAAGGGTATATATGAGACTCAGTAAGGGGATAAAGTTTTGGTGGATGTAAGGAGTCAGTGGGTGCTTAAGGAAAGATAAACTTAGGACATTACACAAGCTGAGTCCTGATAAATGGATATAGAAGAATATATATAGATAAAGCAATGGGCATTCCAGATAATAAAACAAACCAAGAATGTGGAGATATTAAATAATCTGGATTTGGAGGCAATATCCAGTAACTCTGTGTGACTCAGGTATAGAGAATGACATAATCATTTATTATTATTATTATTTTTGCTGGTAGAGGTAATTAGGTTTATTTATTTTTAGAGGAGGCACTGGGGATTGAACCCAGGACCTCACTCATGCTAAGCATGTGCTCTATTGCTTGAGTTATACCCTTCCCCAAACATAATCATTTTTGAGGTAATGGAGAAGAAAACGTGTTCTGGGAGTTGAATAAATAGGACTTAATTATCTTTGAATGTGGGAGTGAGAGAAAGAGAAAAATATACAATAATCTTAGATTTGTCTTTGTTGGTTGGGCAGCTGGTGATTACAGATTCCAAGGGAGTAAATACATGCGGAAAAAAAGAAGCACAGGTGAAACTGGACTGGGGAGAAATAAAAGGATAGTGAAGTTAAGTTTTACACTTGTTGAATCAGGCAGAGATATCTGTAGCTATTGGACTGGAGTTCAGGACAATGTCTTGGCTGAAGATCTAGATTTGCAGTTGTTCACAGTTATAGCAGTAGATGAAGTCTCTCTGGCAGTTATGTCCAGAGGAGAAGAGAAGAGGGCCAAGGATTTAACTGTGAAAAATAGCAATGTTTTAAGAATGGCTAGAAGAATAAAAGCTTAATGGAATACTAAGGTGAAATGGTTAAGTACACAGAGAACCATGAGAGAAAGTGGTATCATTGAAATAAAGTTAAAAGAGAGTTTAAAGAAGATGGGAGAGGTCCCAAGTGTCTAAATGCTCTAAAGAGGTCCTGGAAGGTGAAGTTTGTAATGAGTTGTTAGGATTTGGCATCTGTGTGATGGCAGCATTAGTGAAATCATGAATTATTGAAATACTTGTTGGAACCAGAGAGGATCTGAGCACGATAAAGCTCACATGTATGGGGACCCAGTGGAGATCAGAGACAGAGTACAGTGCATTCGTCCTGCATATTTGTGTTGTTTTCTCTAGAAGTGCTCAGCAGCCCACGTATAAGATCAGAGAAGGCTGATTTTTGAGTTTATCTGAAATCTAGTTTTGCAGAGTAGCTATGAGAGAAATAAATATACAAGGGGACTACTATATTGAGAGCACTAGGAGGAGAATAGTTAAAAGATTGCATTATGGAGTTTAGGCTAGTGAGGGAAGGAAGCAAAGTCATGGAGTGTGGTGATAAATGAGGATAAAATGGAGAGATCAAACTTCTGAAGAGCCTTGGTGAAGGCCAACCTTAAACATTATTTCCTGAAAAATCGCTAGCCCCTAAGTCTGGGTTAGATGCCCCTTGTATAAACCCTCGTAGTATCCTGTACTTCCTCTGTCATAGCTCTTTTTACTGATTTCTTGGTTAGTTGTGCTCACCAGGCTATTAGCCGTATGAGGACAAGAATCTTGTCTGTCTCATTCATCATTGTTTCTGCAGTATGCCACTCAGTGCCTGGTATATGTAGATTGTTGAATGAAGAAAAGTACAAGGAGAAGTAAAAGAGTAAAAAGAAGATGAGTTTGTAATGAAAGGTTTCAGAGTTTATGCAGTTCTGTTTATGACAAGGTCCAGGCTGGCGTTGAAGTGGGTATAAGACAGTTGAAATCCAGGAGGACATGCAGATGTGAGGTCATGCTATTTTACAGATCTTCTGCGTGGGTGTTAAGGTTGTACAGGATCTCAGGAAGACTGGAAGTAAAAAGCACCTCGGAGCCCAGGTCATAGTTCTCAATCAGTGAGGGTGGATCAGCTGAAGCTCAGCAAATGAGAACAAGAAGGAGAGGAATAATGTAGCAAAACAGAATGGCACAACCTCAAGGGAGGAAAGAATTTTTTCTGAGGGTGTTAAGTGACCATGAGGACTGCTTTGGGAATATAGGGTATGGGCTGAATGAGTTTAGTAAGGCAGGAGGAATAAGCAGTGTCCCGTTGGCAAGGAGTCTAGTAAACCAGGCTGAGGAGTTTGGATTTATCCCATGAGTTCACATTACAGAGGATACAAAAGGTCTCCTTAGCTTTGAGAATGTGTCAAGCTGACTTTGATGATGTGGGATAGTGAGGAAAGAGCTGCAGGATTTAAAAGTATAGAGACAGGGGCTCTGGATCACCTCTACCATTTCCTGTTCCTAGTTGAGTGTTGGTGGGCAGGTGTCCTAACATTTCCTGTGTGAAACTAAAGCTGATCTTTAAATTCCTTTGCTTGGCTTGCAGCATTTTATAATCTGGCATCATCTTACCTTTTCAACATTTCCTCTACACCCCAGTGTGACTTGAGGGGCTCATCTACAAAATATCCTAGGAATACACATATTTTGACTTTAAAACTTCCACTCATATTTTCCTTTTCTTGGACTGTCCCACTCATGCCTCTGCAATTATTTAAGGCCCAACTTACTTGCTCTGTTTCTATGAAGCCTTCCTGGCCTGCACCAGTGCTCACTGATGGCTGTCCCTTCTGAGTGCCAGCTGCCCTGAAGCTCCACCATCAGTCAGCACTCACTGTCTCATACTATTCAACGTTTGATGGGGCCCTATGTAGTAAAATAAAATCTCCTGTGCTGAGAGCCAGGAGATTAGTTTCTGTTGTAAGTAAATATTGTATTTTGTACAAGATGTTTCCTCATGTTTAGAGGATAATTGTATTAGTTTGGGTTCCTTCCAAGAATTGTCTGCTGAAAGAAGGGACATTTATCCATCAGCCCCATCTCCCACCAGGCTAGGGTTGCCTGTGGGGGTGCTTCCTCCCCTGCACTTCTGAAATGTACACATAAGCTTTTGAATTGAACTGCCAGGGAGCAGAAAGCCAAGATGTACAGCACATGTGTGAGGTAAGATACTGTCAGTGTGGAGTCCAAGTCACCATGAAGACCACTCTATCCATAGCTGACATCAGAGGAGAGGTTGTAAAGAAGGTTGTAAAGATAGACACTGCTGGTTTTACAAGTCTGTGAAACAATGACACAGTCTTAAATAAAATTTACACAAATAAAATTTACACCTTAATACCTTAGATAGAGTGGCTTGCTTTTGAAATACTAGCTTTCTTGTTCAAAGCTGAGACACATCTTAGTTAAGCAAGACACACAAAACTCCCAAGTTATCTCTAAGAGGGATGTTTTGATCAATTGTAATAGCACTTGCCCAAAAGCTATTAAAAAGAAGTTAAACACAATCTCTATAGGTTATTGAAAGTGATACTGGAAGGAACTATCTGGTAAATGACTTTAGCAGAAATTTTGGAGAGACTTTGAAACTGCTTCAGAGTGACCTTGTCTAAAAATGACAAAATCCCTGGGGAGATAATTTAGATATTAAATAAAGAGATTTGGAACTGAAATATAACCAAGAATTACTTGAGAAAAAAGGAATTGCAAATCAGATAATTTTAAGGAAACTTGCAGAAGTGTATCAGTTGCTATTCCATGATAATGCAGGTGCATTTTGTATAGCTCTAGAATTGAGAAAGCAATTTCTGAACAAGCAACCACCACACAGAAACCTCAGTGTTGTTTCTCTAAGACCTGAGACCAATACTTTTCTGCTTGCTCTTCCCTGAAGATTCTACTATGGTTGAACTTCCACAACTCCAACTGAGAATTTTTAAGTTCGGGAGATTTCAATTTCTGAAAGGAATGGAGCTATAAGAAACCTTAATTTCCTGGCCAGCACATGCTAGCCTATTGCCTCTCTTTAAATCCTGCTCCACTGGGTACAGTTTTCTTGGCATAGAAGGGCTAGTAAAATATTCCTTGGGGAGGATATAAGCCCAGGACCTAGGTTCTATTCTTTCTGGTGAGATGGGTGCTTTTTCCAATGCGGTTCAATCTCTCCACATTTTGTTGCCATCTACAAATGTCTCCTAAAGAAACCTCCATGTCTTTTACCCAACCCTGCCCTCTTACAATGATGTAATCTTCAGGGCTTTGGGGGTGTATGTGGCAGAAGAGATGGATGCAGAGAGGAAACAATATCCTGCCCACCTGCCTAAACTTCTTGCTTTTGTTCCCCATCCAAGCCAGACCTGAGCACCATCCTGATGATGCCCTGTCACCCTTTTGTCTCAGCTGGAACTGAGCTGCCTCTGCTGTTTTCCTGCTTTGTAGTGGCCCGTGGCCACAGGTCAGCTGGGGTTGTGCCTCTGGCAGCAGCTGTCCTCCCAGTTTCCAGATCAGAAATCCGAAGGTCATCCTTGAGAACTGCCTTCCCCACCTTCCTCTCTCCCACACATCGAATAATCACAAAATCCTTTAAACTCCTCCTTCTTAGTATCTTAAATTTGTCTAATTTCGTCCATCCTCATGATATTTAACTTAGCTTTTCTCTTCCCTGGATTCTGGAAATTGCCTCCTAAGGTCTACTTGCCATCCTGCCCTTCAATTTTTCATAGGCAGACAGAATAATGTTTTCAAAAGACCAATCTGATGGCTTGCTCTCTTGATTAAAATCCCTTCAACAGTTTCTCATTTACTCCCAAATAACGTAGAAGACCTTTAGGAGCTGATTATAATTTATTTCTCCAGCCTCCTCCTCACTGTTCTCTACTTTGCTTTCTAGGCTACAGCTCTAGTGTATTTCTTGCATTTCCCTGAGCAGGCTGGACATTCAGTTAGGTGCCCCTCTTGTTATAATAGCACCAAGGGTACTATTGAAAATATTTATCACCTGCTGTGGTAAGGGCACCAGGCAATCAAAACAGAGAACAGCCCAGTCAGAATAGACAGTGGTTGTAAGCAGCCAGCTAAATAACTGTCCTGAGGAGCCTGCATGCTTATCCACAGAGCACTAACCACAGTGAACTGCTGTCTTACCTGCTAGAGTAGAAGCTTTTTGTTTCTGTTATATATTCTGGCTATGTTGAAGACACTCAAATTTTTAAAAATTAATATTTTAGAAAGGATCTATTTGTGAAATCCTGTTCCTCATCTTATTCTCCTGGTGACCTTTAGACATTCGGAGAAATGAAAAAGTAGATCTTCTTTGGTGACACTTGGTGCACAAACAGATTTGTCTCTTCCTTTCCCTTTTCTGCTAGATACTGCTGGACTGAGATGATGGATAACATTGCTACCTTTTGAGTATTACATGCTACAGCTCACTTTTTTGGGGGTGACTTCTGGTTTTTTGCTGAGTTTTGCTTCTTGGAAGGCTAGGCCTTCAGATATTCCATTCCAGTCTCTCTATGGTGAGACTGCGTACATGATAATGAAGTCTGTTCATTAGTTAAGTTCTTGTATGAGTTGTTAGGCAGGACTGTAATGGCAAACCCTTGTTTCTCTATCTTAGGCAACAATATCTCTCATCTCACATGCTTTCCTAGAATGTTGTCACTCACCTATCAAGAGATGGAGTTTATGTCCTCTGCCTTTGGAGCAGGGTTGGCCTTTGTGACTGCCTTGAGCAATAGAGTATGGTAGTTGTAAGGCTAGATGACTGTGAAATTAGGTCATTAAAATACAGTACACTTCTGTCTTGCTCTTTTGGAATGTCTGCTCTTGGAACCAGGCTGTGAGGAAGTACGTTCTGGTGCACAGAGAGACCACAGGTAGGAAATCTAGTCTAAGTCTGATTCTGAAGGCAGGAGAAGACAGATGTCCTAACTCAAAGATGGGCAGAGAAAGCAAATTCTTCTTTACTCTTCCTTTTGCTCTATTCAGACCTTCAGTGGATTGGATGAGGACTACCCACATTAAGGATGGCAATCTGCCTTCCTCAGTCTAAGGATCTGTGTTAATCTCATCCAGAAATATCCTCATAAATGCACTCAGAATAATGTTTAACCAAATATCTGGGCATCTCATGGCCCACTCAGTTGACACATTAAATTATCCATCATAGACACTAAGTTTAGGGTGATTTGTTAAGATGAAATACGTAACTATAGTATATGTCTACTCTTTTCATCTTAAAGATAGTGAATTCTATAAATGTAGTGATTGAGGAATAAAAATATATGTTTGAAAATGTAAAAATATTATTTCCCTTTCCTTAGTAATCCATTTGATATCACAATCACATTAATCACATCTCTGGGTAGATTTGAATTTCTAAAGGCAATTCCTTGCATAGAAATGCAAATGAAGAGACAGAAATGGATTTCTTCTCCTTTTTCTCCTCTCCTGAGCAATTCCAACCCTAAGAAACAAAAAAAGCAAAGAACTGTTAAATTGGGTGAGAGTGAAGGCAGATATATTCCTGTTGAATGTTCTAAACATTTATCATATTTAAAATCCTGTTGTGGCGTGCTTTACTCATTTTTAAGATCTGCACATGTGAGTCAGGGCAATGGGGAAGCTGAATGGCCCCTTACAAAATAATCATCTGCTCCCTACCCGCTTGCAGTTAGATGGAGTTGGGTGCCTGTTTCTGGCCAATGGGCTCTGAAGAGGAGTGATATGGATCACTCTTCAATGGTCACTATAAATACTGTATGCTGGCAGTAAGGAGCTGCAACCTGGAAGCAGCCTGGATGGCTACAAAGAGGAGCACAGCTGCCCTAGAGACCAGCTGACCTGCACTGGACACGTAGCTCCAGTGTGTTGAGCCATGGAAACTTTGGGGGTGTACTTTAGGCTTAGTCTATCCTGGCTAATACAGATACCAGCAGTTGGAACTATCATCAGTATGACCAATTGCTACTAGATTGTGCTCCATGAAGTCCCTAGTGGACAAAACTTACCATGTGTGTCTGTCTTTTAGTTTCTCAATTTTAAACATAAATAGACAGTAAAATATCACTAGATATTTAAGTAAAGTGTTCCCATATTAAAGAGAGGGATCATAAAAATAAAAAAAATTGATCTTAGAGGAAACAGAAACAAAGCAGTGAGCAAAAGAAAACTAAAAAATATACAATATAGTTATAACCTTAGGGGAATGTGAGGAGCTATTTTATCCATGAAACAAAAACAGGTTCCTATTAAAAAAGAGGTCATGAAAAAGCCTTTGGAAATAAAAATTAAAGTGCCATAGCTGAGTTGCTAGGCAGGACTGTAATGGCAGACCTTTGTTTCTCTATCTTAGAGACTTTGAAAGGGCACTAAATCCTCCCATTGGAAAATAAAGTGTCAATCACAATATCTAGGGATAGCCAGATGAATAATAATAATTTCCTTTGTTTGGGAAAGGAAACTGAAAAGGGGAAGAAGTAGTGCAGACGACTGCTAATTTTCTTTTTTCTTTTTTTAACATTTTTAATTGATTGATAATCATTTTACAATGTTGTGTCAAATTTCAGTGTAGAGCACAATTTTTCAGTTATACATGAACATATATATATTCATTGTCACATTTTTTTCTCAGTGAGCTACCATAAGATCTTGTATATATTTCCCTGTGCTATACAGTATAATCTTGTTTATCTATTCTACAATTTTGAAATCCCAGTCTATCCCTTCCCACCCTCCACCCCCTTGGGAACCTCAAGTTTGTATTCTATGTCTATGAGTCTATTTCTGTTTTGTATTTATGGTTTTTTTTAGATTCCACATATGAGCAATCTCATATGGTATTTTTCTTTCTCTTTCTGGCTTACTTCAGTTAGAATGACATTCTCCAGGAGCATCCATGTTGCTGCAAATGGCATTATGTTGTTGGGTTTTATGTCTGAGTAGTATTCTATTGTATAAATATACCACTTCTTCTTTATCCAGTCATCTGTTGATGGACATTTAGGCTGTTTCCATGTCTTGGCTATTGTAAATAGTGCTGCTATGAACATTGGGGTGCAGGTGTCATTTTGAAGTAGGGTTCCTTCCGGATATATGCCCAGGAGCAAGATTCCTGGGTAATACAGTAAGTCTATTCCTAGTCTTTTGAGGAATCGCCATACTGTTTTCCACAGTGGCTGCACCAAACTGCATTCCCACTAGCAGTGTAGGAGGATTCCCTTTTCTCCACGCCCTTTCCAGCATTTGTCATTTGTGGATTTTTGAATGATGGCCATTCTGACTGGTGTGAGGTGATACCTCGTTGTAGTTTTGATTTGCATTTCTCTCATAATTAGTGATATTGAGCATTTTTTCATGTGCCTATTGATCATTTGTATGTCTTTCTTGGAGAATTGCTTTTTTACATCTTCTGCCCATTTTTGGATTGGGTTGTTTGGCTGTTTCTTATTAAGTCGTATGAGCTGCTTATATATTCTGGAGATCAAGCCTTTGTCGGTTTCATTTGCAAAAATTTTCTCCCATTCTGTAGGTTGTCTTTTTGTTTTACTTATGGTTTCCTTTGCTGTACAGAAGCTCTAAGTTTCATTAGGTCCCATTTGTTTATTCTTGCTTTTATTTCTATTGTTTGAGTAAACTGTTCTAGGAAAACATTTTTGAGATGTATGTCAGATAACGTTTTGCCTATATTTTCTTCTAGGAGGTTTATTGTATCTTGTCTTATGTTTAAATCTTTGATCCATTTTAAGTTTATTTTTGTGTATGGTGTAAGGGAGTATTCTAGCTTCATTGCTTTATATGCTGCTGTCTGAGGACTGCTAATTTTCATGATAACTTTTGTAGTGCTATTTATCTTTTAAAACTATGACCATGCATTAATTGGATAAAAATAATGTTTAAAAATAAAAAAAATTATATCTTTCTCCCTCTTATTTCTCTTTTCCATGGTTTTCTCAACCATGGCACTATTGACACTTTGGACCAGATAATGCTTTGTTGTTGGGACTGTCCTGTGCATTGTAGGATGTTTAGGAGCATTCCTCAGTCTCTACCCACCAGATGCCAGTAACACCCCCTTCACCTTCCCCCAGTCATGACAACTGAAAATGTCCCTGGACATTGTCAGATATTCCCTGGGAGATAAAATTGACCCCCTATTGAGAGCCGCTGCTCTAAACCTACACAAAACTAACATTAAAAACAGATGAAAGATGGAGGTGCATAAGCTCTCCAAATGTTGATCAGCAACATGTCAAAAACATTTAGAATTCACTTTGAATTGTACAGAATTTGTTAACAGTGTATGGGCTTTGAGATGTAAGTTCTCAGCATCCTTGCATTTAGATTTGTGATGTGTTGTGCTGTGTGGCTAATGCTGTTTGCCTACAATGAAAATCTTAATACCCACTGTATACCTTGACTTTCATTTTAGTCATAGTGAATTGATTAGCAATTGGCAGTCTAACAGGGGAGGCATCGAGAACCCTCTTTCCTCCCTGCTGGATGTGTGCACACCCCTCTTGTTCAGAAGTTGCTGAATAATAATCCACTGTTCCAAAGGAGATACCTAACTATGAAGGGGATGTAATTAAAAATAACAAGCTGTGTATGCTGTTTATCACGGTAACAAGTTTGGCTTTGTGTACTTGTGCTGTTTGGAGGAAGATCCTGCAGTTTTAACAGAACTCCTCTGGTGTTCATGTTAATCAGTGATCTTGTGGTCAGTCACAAGGTTGACTGATGCTTCCATGCTGCTAGAGTAACTCTGCCAGCTAAGAATAGAGTAATAACACAGAGAAGGGATAATAATAGATAGTTGGCAGCTCTAATGGCCACAGCCTTCAGTTTGAAAAGCTTGACAACCTCCCTTAAAGAGTCAGTGGACTGATTCCTTTTTAATTTGGACACCTGACACCTAGAATTTCACTTCTTACTTTGCGTGGTGTGATGACCTGGTCGGGGGACCACATATGAAGCAGTGTGCTCACATCACATAAAATTGAATATAATGTTTTCTCACTGTTTTGGGGCATATTTTCTCGGTCCACTTGCAGAGACTCTCAGGAAAAATGATTTTACAGCACAGCATGGGAAAGAGAGCCCTTAAAAAGAGGCCTTCTTAATGATTAACTTACTGTTATAAGTTTTTAGCATTCCATTGATTGATAATTTCTTTGTGCCCCATTTCTTTCCCCTTCTCTCTCTCACCCAGCATCTTCCTGTGTCTGGGCAACTGACCCACCTCTTCCATGGAAAAGCTGTTGGATTCTGTCTTTTCCCTAATTAGCCAGCCTCTTGGGCTCTCCAGGCATTTAAGTGAGAAAACAGGAATGTTCTTTCCCTTCCTGCCTTTTACTTTCCTTGGGCCCGTGGTGTCCCTGGGGTGCTGTGTGGCAGATGGAGAAATGACGCCTGCTGTTTCAGCTCATGAGCAGCTTACCTTAGTGATTCAGACTGGAGATCAAAGAACTGTACAGGTTTTTAAGACAAGACACATCGAGATTCAACTTTTTACAGCTGCCAATTTTTCTTAAATCTACACAAAGGCAGCATATGAATCCTTTCTCATTAAAGAAGTAACAATGCAATTTGCAGGGGCCTAAAGATTGTCCATTTTCCTGAACATAGGTTTGTGCTCAGAGGTTGAATTGCAAACTCATTGAAGAGCTTAACAAAGTAAGGGAAAGGGGAGCAATGCAGTTAAAAGGGAAGCAAATAGGAAACAATGTTTGTGCAACATATTCTTTCGGTTAACATGAATGACTAAAGAGCAGAAGTGACAATTTTGCCTGCATGTTACATAAACAGACTTCTCAGGACTTTAAGAGTTTAGAAGCCAAGATGACAAGAAAATAATTTAGAGGACTGGAGAAATTCACAAATAAATGGTTAATTGGTAACTATTCCTATTGCAAGCTTCTTCCATAGGGAAAAATGTAGGTAGTGTTCTATACCCTCTTGGCTCATCTGGACTGACCAGGCATGTGACAGATTTGTTAACTTTTGAATGAACGAAAGGGATTCGCCACATATGATCATCTTTGAAACTGAGATAACCAAGCTATGGGAGTTGTTGAAAATGATTGAACCTTTGAAGGGAAGCCCACATTTTGTAGTGATGTATCAAGTTCTTCAGAGAGTTGATGGATAGAATAAGTATTCCCAGCTAATCTTTCATTGGAGGAAATGCACTGTTCTGTTTGTACCTTCAACAAACATTTATTGAGCATTTATTTTGTTTCAGGCAGCATGGCTGGCACTAGAAATTCAGAGACTCAAATGCAGTCATTGGTCTCGAGGAACTCACATTCTAGTGGAGAGAAAGACAAGTGCACAGCTGTATGTGAATCTGTCTTAAGTGCTAAGATGGAGCCACCCCTAACCCAGGCTGGAGGAGGAGGTGAGGGTCAGATGAAGGGCTTGAAAGAAGATGTGTCAGGCAAATCTTGCTGAGGAAGAGGAAGCAAGTATTTCAGGAATTTGGATCTAGGCCTTTTTTCCTACTTTGTGGCTGCTTGGAACTTGGGTAGGGGCTGAAGAACGGTTATGAGGAGGATTTTTATTGGGTTTATGGGGGAGGGATCTCATCCTTTAGGGAGCTGCTTGGGATAACAGGAATACATTTAGGTGTGACCTATGCTATTAGTTTATATTCTCAGGACCCTCTCCCTTGTTTGTATAAAAGACTAATGGTTTGTTTGTTTTTTTGATTTATTTCGTAAAAGAGAACAATTTTCATACATCATTTGAAGTCTATTGTGGCAGTGAGGCAAAGTTGTGTTAAAAGAATGACAACGGTATTTACTTGATGAAACAATCAGAAAGATTAATGCTTATTAGGGACCATTTAATCCCTGTGTTGACTGCTGCTGCTTGTCTATATGAAACTGATATTAAATCATAGATTAAAAAATGGACTCAGACACAATTTCTAGTTGCTTTTCAATTGCAGGGTAGTGGGAGGCAGTCCAGGGCTTGGATTAAAATACAAAATACTCTGGACTTTTTGGATGGAATATCTTTATGGGCTAAACAGATCTCAAACAAGTCAAGTAACAAAAAGAACCACATTATTAGTAAGCTGCCAGAGAATTAAGCATAAAACTAACTTTCAGAAGCTTTACCGCTAACCTTTTACAATCAAAAGAATACAAGAATTGCATTTTCAAGTGACAGGATCAGAATTTGTTTTGACTAAAGCTAGTGTAAAGGTTTAATACCAAAATCAGAATGCATTATCAAGTCTTTCCCTCCGTTGTTGGTAGGGATTTACAAAACAACTTTGTCATAAGCTTGGACAGATTATTTCTATCAGACCATAACATAAAATGGCATTAGATGTTAAAGGCGTGCCAATTAAGGGTTTATCTTTGCAACAGAACCATCAGATGAGTGACAAAAATGTGCCATTTCCATTCCCTATAATCTGCGGAGCTAACAGCAGATTAACTGTAGGAAAGAAATTCCGTATCTTTATGTGTGAATCATTCAAACTTGGCTTCCTTCATAGCTCTTTTTGGTGGTTAAAAATTTTTGTTGTTGTTGCATATTTAGTAATTACAAGTTTAGAGACGTAGTGAGCCACTTGGAGAAAGGCTCTTGGATGGAATCTGGACAAAGAACTCTGGACTTCAGAGTGCTTAATTAGCTCACAGAGAAAAGCTAGACTGAGACTTAAAGTGACAACTAAGAAACAGTAACTTAGGTCAAAAGCTCTAAGAAATCTAGACCAGCTGCACTGTTGTCTCAGTACTACATAGACTCTTGCATTCTTCTGTAAGTTGAACACTCCTGTCTACCTTAATTTACCTTGGCTCTAGCCGACAGGGCCATGGCTGAGGTGTAACAAATGAGTGTGGTCTCTAATGTGTTAGATAGCCCCAGGGCAGGGAGAGGTCCAGTAACTCCTGTGGAAGGGGAAACTGTGCTTTAATTCAGGGCTTTGGCTTCCTGGTGCTGCCTTTGCATGAGTTTTTTTGAAGGTGTCCCCCTGGGAAGGGCAGAGTTTTGGAGGGCAGAGTGCAAGCTTGATTTCAGCCCTGACCTCCTCAACCAGGCACCACGTGAGTGGTCTATGTTTTAATAAAGGCTTTTGAAGAGAGGCCTCCACAGAAGCTGCAGAAAGAGCCCTAGACTCTTAAGTTCTACATGTAAGGCGCATGTCTGCCTTTTCCCTATTTTATCTTGTGCGTAGTACGAAGCACAGTGCGACAAATATTTGATCTGTAACTGCAACTGATTAGCAGACAAACAGGTGAGCCTCTAGGTTGGAAGAATTGTTACTTGGCTGTTTCTCCCAAATACATTTAAGGAATGAGGATGCTTCAATTGTGATAAGGCAATTGGATTCTCTCTGTAGGTGTAGACCTACAATTTTACACATTGGCTGTTACGATAAAATGCCCCTGATTGATGTGTGTGACATGCTACTCAGCGGCTTCCTCTTTCAGAATGTAATGGAGCAGGACCCTGTGGGCCTTCCAGGGTCAGACCCCTCCTCTCTATCCTCTGCTGTAGCTCCTCTCTGAAGCGCCCAGATAATAGTATCTCATGTATATTTCCTGAGCTTTTCAGATGCTTAAAACCACCACCAAAGGGAAGAAATTAACGACTTGATGATCGAGAGCACGTGGCCCCCAGACCTTCTTGCACGCAGGGGTTGATAGTGTTGACCACCCCGTTAACTTCAACATCAACCAGAGAATTGTGCACAAGCCGATCACATACCCTGAGATGGGACCCCCTCTCACTTGACCTTTAAATGTGCTTTGCTGAAACCCTTTGGGGAGCTCAGAGTCTTCTTGGGCAAAAGCCACCCTGTCCTCTTTGCGCAGCCCTGCTATAAACCTTTCTCTGCTCCAAACTTTGATGTTTCGGTTTGGCTTCATGGTGCGTCGGGCCTCATGAACTTGCCTTCAGTAACAAAAAGCTATATTAAGTACTTCAATCTGTTCTTAATCATTGTACAGCCAAATCACTACAGAGACATATGAATATTCATCAAAAGTTCAAAGAGACAACAAAGTGAAGAGACCGGAAGGTGAGTGAGAAACAAAGAGAGGCAAAGAGGGGAAGAAATGGTTGCAGAGATAGCGAGTTGGAGGTAACTGCTCGGCAATGACTCTTTTCGTCTTCTCATATTCTTTTCTTTACTATCCCAGGGGAATATCTTCTCTGAGCAAGCGTAAAGCTTTCTCCTACTTTCAGCAAAGATGTTCTCTGCTAGCTCAGTCATCAGAACAGACACTTGTCTGATGAAGCAGGGCGCTCCTGTTTGGATAGATTACATTAACTACAAACATGTGCTACCTGGGAAGAAGTTCCTAGATATTGCCTAAAGCATCTCTCTTTTGAACACTTTTACTTTGCATTCAAACTGCGTTTTGATTCTGTGCCAAAGTATATCTTGCAATTACCTGATTAGCGGAAATTAGAGGAAGAATGCTCAGTTTAGAAGCATACCTGTCCTTTCTGTTGCTTCCTGTCTGCTGTTCTCAATGTTTTGACTCCATGGGTGAATCAAATGCACAGGAAATTTCATGCCCAGTTTCCTCCTCTTCCACTGCTGAATCAGAAACTTACTTGTTTCGTCATGGAGACATAGAGGAAATGCTAGAAACATTTTCCATTTCTTTCCTGATCCACTGCTGTTTCTAAGAAATTTCTAACTGTTGACTTCTAAATCTGTGGTCCTTTTGTCAGTTATTCTTGTCCATGTGGAAACTGGACAAGTGTTGGAATTTAGTAAATTTCGTCACGTAAAGTTTCAGAAGGGCCTGAATTGGAATCTTTCAGAATTTACATGATGGTGGTGGTGGGGCAGGGGGGTGGTGAGGCAAAGAAAGCCAAAAAAGCTTTTAAAGCTGCTTTAAACTCAGGAGGATCTTCATGAAAATGGCGTCTATTCAGCTGAATCTAGGAACAGATGGTATGTCCTGTAAAGAACAGGGGATCTAGAGAGCTGGCTTCTTTTTAAAATAATTAATTAATTATCTTAATGGAGGTACTGGGGATTGAACCCAGGACCTCGTGCATGCTAAGCACACACTCTACCACTGAATGATACCTTCCCGCCTCTGGCTTATTTTTCTTACCCAAATAATTTCTCATTCTTCAATGTGACCTCAGTAATAGAAGAGTTACAAATTAATGACTTAGCCTATTGTCCTCTTCATTTCTTGGTGTGGGGCTATAGAGAGGTGACACTGAGGGTCCTTGGATAAAAGGCATTGTGCCCAGAAACACTTGAGCGGGTAAGTGGCACATGGCCTGGGAACCTTATTTACTAGATGAGTAAAGGAAGGCTTAAATCCCGTTTGAGTAATCAGCAGTTTCTTTTCACAGTGGAGGGAATTCTAGCAAAATGTATTTAGGCAAAGAAATAAAAATGGCTTGGAGTGAGGCTATTAAGTCTCGAGCTATAACATTTGAGATTTAATAACGACCTTTGGCTCTTTCCTATAGGAAAGTTCCATGCTACTAGCTTCCATCAGCATGGAAGCTTGCCCTCATTAGCTTCAGGGCTGTCAAGATTGTGACTGGTAAAATCTCAGCCCTTCACCCTGGTGTGAAAGGCCATGTACTCATGGTTACAGAGAACATGGAAAAGTATTTATTTTCCAGAAAGTTTAAGTAATTGGAATACTGGACTTGATATTTTTCTTTTGAACTTTGTTCTTCTGAATGTGTAACTAGACACAGAAAATAAAGAATAGGAGAAGTTTGAATGAACTTTATTCCAGGCGAAAATGATAAAGTTAAGTATTAGTTAGTTTAGAAAAAGAGAATTAGAAACTGAAAAAAAAATTAAGAGCAAGAACAGAATAACAGCTGGATTTTAAACATTTCTTTTATTATTTTTAATTAAAAAAATAACAAAATCAACTTTGTTCTCATACATTAAAAAGCCACCTACATTTACAGAAAGTTGATTTAAAAATATATAAAAATATTTTCCTTAACTATGAGGACTCTCAGAGGAGGATGAACACTAAATATCAGAAAATAAATATCATTAAAATGCTTCTGAGATTTTGCCTTAGCTTTGTGTGTACAGTATAAAGATATTAGCAAAACTTTGTTCTTCTTTTGTTGCTTTCTCCACTTAGGAAAGAATTTGTAATTATGTCCTCTACAAGATGCAAATCAGTAATTATGTTTGGAGAATTTTTTTCCCTGAAGCAAGAAGAATGACTTATTATGAAAAATACCCCTAAGATGGTAATCATAAGCTCTTGACAATAATAGAATACACCAATCCAGGATGCTGGGAACAGGACAGGAAGGGGAATATGGATGGGAACATGCCTGGGTACTGAGCTCCATGTAAAACTAATAAAATGATAGCAAATATGATTCGGTGGTGCATGCTCCCATAACTGCAGGGCTGAAAAGCAGTATGAAACACTGCTTAATGATGAAAACTTCATTAGGAGGTGAGCTTTGTTGTTACAAATTAAATGTAATCCCATTCTGCAAATTTAAGCTTGGGACCTGGGCCAAGACTCACAGCAATTTTCTTTGAACTTTGTTCTCCCTCCACTGGGCCAATCTGCTTTGTATGCTAAAAATGTTCCAGAGGGAATTTTGGTACTATGGAATGGATAATGGATGGGAAATTTAAAAGCTTGGCTTCTAGTTTCAAATCTGTTACTAATTAGGCCTGCCAAACTGGACATACAAAACTTCTTTGGGTTTTAGTTTCCTCATCAGTAAAATGATGTGTCCTTCCAGCAATAAAATTCTGTGACAATTGCCTGTAGCTCCTCAAATTCTCGTGGTAAGGAGACGGGGCACAACTGAGGCCTCGGATGGAATCTTTGCCTTGGGCGTCTAGTCTTATGAACATGTACTCAACCTGTTACCCTCTTTATCTGTAATATAGTTAGTGTTGGTGAGGCGATTCTAACTGTAAGTTTGGACACTGAAGAGACACAGAGTAATTTGTAATTTTGGGAGTGTCATGAAATTGAATATAAATTATGCAAAGCTAAAAGAAGCCAGATGACATTTATGGCGAAGTAGATTCTTAGAGTTGACACAAAGAAAATTAGACTTGGTACTACTTCCAGTCTGTCAAGCTGTTTTCTCCCAAATAGTTGTTAAATTTCACAGACTTGAGACCCAAACCTCAGGCTTTTATTCAGTGCTACCACTAGGTGGCACCAGCGGTGCATTCTCTATATAAAGCTCCTTACCTTTCAACCTGGCCATCTCTTTCCCGTTGAAATTGCTCAGAAGCCTCAGCCGGGGAATCCTAGTTTTAGGACCTCCTGGCTATACCATGAGTAAATGATTTAATACTGACATAGCCAATGTTCTTAGAGCAAATGACTTTTATTCTGAGTCCTCCTAAGGAATGTGACAATGATTGATTGAGCCCACTTCTCCTATAACTGCAATAATAACAATGTAACTTGAAGTCAAGACTGGTATATGAGCAGGTTGCCTTTTTTTTTTTTTTTTTTTTGGTGCTTTCAGATGGATGCGTGCTTGGAAGTCCTTTCCTTGCCTGTAATATCTCCACAGGAGAAGAAGAGACTCTCTTAGATTAATCCCTCAGAGGAAGGTTTTCTTGATATATTGCTGAGTTTTAATTTTACTTGAGGTACAAAGGCTTGACTGAAAGCCTTTTAAAATATTAAAGGTTGCATAGTATTTGAAACATTTTTCCATTTTCCCCACTCTTCTCCCTATTCAAGCAAGCAGTCAATTTTGGGCTCATTGGGCTCATTGGGAGGAAGGACGTAGCTGTATGAGAAATAGTCATGTGCTGTGAATGTCTCTGAACTTTGTGTTTCAAAATCTTTAATCTTCTGGGGGAGAGGATTTATGGGAAGAGAACAAGTACTTCACCAGAAGCTGGGAAGAGAGCAAGGCTATAAACTACCCCAGACTAGAAAGTACTTTCCTTAGGGCAGGAAGAGAGGAAAGGGACAGAGGTCCGTGGGACCCAGGAAAAAGGAGACCTGGGGCCTGCTGGCTACCAGTGCATTGGGGTGGCTGCAGGACTCTAAGAGGAAGTGGCTTCCCATTGCATTTAGGCTAATGGAGACCCTGCAGCATCACATGAGATTTTTCTCCTGCAGTTGTGGAATGGAAATAGCGGAGAGCCATAAACACTGAAGGGGTTATGTCATCAGAGATAACGGATGTTACAGTGGCCACCCACTTGTGTGGACTGGATCGCTCCGTATTAACCATCACACACAGAACTCCCAGTGCCTTGGCACTTTGTTTACCTTGGGAAAGGGGAAAAGCTAAATGTTAAGTGTTTTCTGTTAGTCTATAGCATGAAGGCTTGGAATAAAAAGTTGTAGAAAATAAGTATATTTTTATCCATCTGAATACATGGACTGTATTTCATTCTTTCTCTGCTGGGAAGGATTTTCTTTGTGCATCCATCAAGAGTATCCCAGAAGTCTCCTGACCTTTCCCAGTCTGGCTCACCACAACCCATTTTGAATGTCTTTGCTCAGTGAGGTTGGAAATGATCTTCTTTTCGGAACTTTCCGTAACACGTAAGTTTCCTCACAGGACACTTTCCTATCTGGCCATCAGTTGCAGCTATTGAAGAACATGGTATGATAGCAGCAATCATGGTATATATATATATATGTATATATATAATGAATGCCGTGACATCTGATATAGTATGTACTTGATAAGTCAGGGAGTGAGCACGGAAGTACAGCTTTATTAATAGTAATTTGAGATAAAGCAGCAGATTCACATGGAGCTACACTGGGTCAAAAGATTCTTCAGTGGATTGTTAGGACTTGGGAGATTTTCTTTTTCTCTCTTCTTGTTGATGTAATAAACAAATATAGAGGCCACTGAAATTAAGGTCAGGAATATTTATCCCGATGTGATGCTTTTCTATCCTTGAGAAGTTGTAGTTGCATAGGGATATGTGTAATATCTGAAAGATATGTGGTTTTCTTTTTTTAAAAAACGTTATGACTTTTGTAAAGTGATGCAGGATTATTGAAAAAATTATAATATAGAAAAGTACAAAAAATGTAAAAATCACCTGTTATCACATTACAAGTAGGTAACTACTGTTGAAATTTATGGATACTTTTAAATACCTCTCTATTTATATATTTCTGTATATAACACATTTACATGAATAAGACCCTATCATACATAGTATGAGGTACTACCTTTTTCCTACTCATCAATATATGGGCTGTTTATGTCAGTGCATATGAATTTATTCATAGTTTCTAATGGCTGCGTAGTATTCCATCATATATATTTACCCTGATTAATTTAAACAATGCCTTTTTCATGGGCTACACATTAATGAGGTTACATTGGTGGATACCAAGAGTTAGCCAATAAAGCTTTACTGTATGTGCACAAACACAGGCAACCTCAAATAGAAGTATGACTATGTAAAGTTTTAGGGATACACATAAAGCATTCCAAAGTCTGTTTTAAAAATATTGGTTTAATCACACACAAATTTGAAATAGCATTTTAAAATGTTCTTTTTCCTAATTTTGTAAAACTGTTTTATTCAAACTCTTCATGCAACTTTGATACCAGTGTCGTTCTTGTTTCTAGAGGTCTGTTTTGAGTCATTGATCATAGCTTTACTGCAAATATGATCTTTTTAAAAAATCAAATTGTTTCATTTACAACAGTTTTGAATCAACATATATGGCAGTTATTGGAAATTTTATCCCAAATTAAAGGACCCATTCACACTTTGTGATCTCTACCTGTAATCACTCATTGTATTGCTTACATTTTAAAATATATTTTAAATTTAAAATATATCACACCTATTGAACAGAGTGGAAAATGTATTATGTTAAAAATAATGATAATAATAATAATGGTCACGTAGATATTATAGTTTCTGTAGAAGACAGAGGGTACATACTTTATAGCAATTTGGGGGGTAACATAACACCTTTCAGTGTCTCATGAATGCTACAAACCTAACCAAAGACTTAATTTGTTTTCCCCAATTTTATATTATGAAAAATTTCAAGACACAGAAAAGTTGAAAGAGTAGTACAATAAACACCCATAAAAATTCCAACCTAGATTCAACAATTGTAACATTCACGATATATTTTTTCCTCCCTCCCTCCATCCCTTTCTCCTTCCTTTCTTCCCTTCTTCCCTCCCTCCCTCCTCTTCTTCCTTCCTTCTGTAGGGGAGGAAAAACCTTTTTTTTCCCCCTTACCCTTCTGGGTTTGGGGGCTGGCCTAAGGATTAAACTGACATAAAACAGATTAATGGGAGAAAAAGAATACAAATTTTATTTGATAAAATTTTACATGTATATGGGAATCCTCACAGGAAAATGGAGATACAAAAATGTGGTTGGTCCTAAGTGCTTATGTATTAGCTTGAACACAGAGAAGCAATAGTAGAAAAGTAACTAAAATATATGAGAGACCTAGGAAGGTAAGAATTATTTTAACAAGGTCTGTTTGTGTAGATCTTAGTCTCAGTTCCCTGTCTCTGGTGATAATGTTTCGTCCCCCACAGTATAAGGAGGGCATGCTTCACATGGGAATTTCTAGTCCTGCTTTCAGGAATAAAAAGGAAGGTCAGATGCCCTTTTGTACCTGCTGTTTTTCAAGTGTTTTTAGCTCATCAACACAATCAATATGACAAAGCCACGTATTTTGGGGTGACATGTCCTGAGCTCCTTTACTTCATTCCTTCCTTCTTTCCTCTCTTTCTTTCTCTCTCTGTACACACACACACACACACACACACACACACACACACACACAAGAGATGTAGAAATTTTTTCTGTACCATCTGCAAGTAAGTTGTAGATATCAAGACACTTTATTCCTATATACTTGAGCATTTATCTCCTGAAAATAAGGTCAATTGGCTACATAATCAGATACGATCTTCACAGCTAATAAAATTAACAATAATTCAGTGATATCAAATAATATGCAGATTATATTGCAAATTTCCTTATAGTCTAAAGATTTCATTTTATAGGTCTCCACCCCCTCCCCAAACTGTCTCTCCTGTCTCTTATAGTCTACTACAATAGTTCTAAAAGTGTAGTCTGTGGACCCCTGGAGATCTCTGAGAGCTTTTAGGAAGTCTATGAGGTTAAAATTTTTTTTATAATTATACTAAGATATAATTTTCCTTTTTCACTCTGTTGACATTTATAGTGGTGGTAGTGCACAGCAATGGTGAATAAAACACAAATCAAGGCAGTGGCACCAAACTGTTCTAATGAATCACAGTCCTTTTCACTGCTGGGCACTAGAAGGAAAATAAAAAGCCAGTTTCACTTCACTGATGAAACAATGTAATTTATTAGTTTTATAAAATATCGACCCTTGAGAATATACATTTTATGTGTAAGAGTAAACAGAAAATACTCATAAAGAAGTTCTGCTGCATACCAAAGTATGATGGTTTTCTTAAGGAACACCCTTGTGTATTTGAATTGTGAGCTGAACTAACCATTTTTTAAAATTTTACCTGAAGGACAACTGACAGAAGCTCTGGATTCAGATTTGGGTATTTGGCGGATACTTTTCAAATATGGGCTAAATGAACCTGTCTCTTCAAGAAAAATAACTGACAGGATTTGTTACCAAAGATAAAATTTGAGATCTTAAGAAAAAAATGATAATTTTGGAAAACTTTAATCCACCACCAGGAAGTTGACAACTTTTTGGTACTTAAAGATTTTTTTGGTGAGATTGGTGGTGATATTAAAAAATGTGAGTTTTTGATATTGTGTAATAAAATATATCAACATTTAGAAGATCTGTATAACTCAGTGAATCAGTATTTCTTTTAATTGAAATATAATTGATATATAACTTTGTATTAGTTTTAGTTGTACAACATAGTTATTTGATATATGTATATGCTGCAAAATGATTACCACAATAAGTTTAGTTGATATGTATCACCACACATAGTTACAAATGTTTTTTCTTATGATGAAAACTTTTCAGATCTATTCTTTTAGGAACTTTCAAATATACAATACAGTATTTTTAACTATTGTCACCATGCTGTACATTATATCCCCAGGATTTATAATTGTAGTCCATAGCTTTTGAACACTTTTATCCATTTTGCCCATTCCCCATCCCTTGTGGCAACCACCAATCTGTTCTCTGTATCTGTGAGTTTGTTTTTAAAAGTTAAAAAAAATTCCATCTATAATTGAGATCATATGGTATTTGTCTTTCTCTGTCTGAGCTATTTAACTTAGCAAAATGCCCACAAGATCCATCCATGTTGTCATAGATGGCAGAATTTCCTTCCTTTTTAGTGGCTGAATAATATTCCATTGTGAATGTATACTACATTTTCTTTCTTTCTCTCTCTCCTTCCTTCCTTCCTTCCTTCCTTCCTTCCTTCCTTCCTTCCTTCCTTCCTTCCTTCCTTTCTCTCTCTCTCTTTCTTTATTACTTTCTAAGGCAGTCTTTATTTCTCTCTCTCTTTCTTTTTGATGGAGGTACTGTGGATTGAACCCAGGACCTCAGGTATGTTAAGTACATGCTGTACCACTGAGCTCTTTCCCTCCCCCTATACTACGTTTTCTTTATCTATTTATCTACTGATGGACACTTAGGACTCTTAGCCAGTGTCTTGGCTGTTATAAGTAATACTGCAGTGAACATGAGGGTGCAGATATCTTTTTGAGTTAGTGTTTTTGTTTTCTTCATATAAATACCCAGCAGTGGAATCGCTGGATCATATGGTAGTTTCAGTTTTAATTTATTTTAGAAACTTTTATACTGTGTTTCAGAGTGGCTACACCAATTTATTATTCCCACCAACAGTGTACAAGTATTTCCTTTTCTCCACATCCTTGCCAACATTGATTATTTGTTGTCTTTTTGAAAATAGCCATTCTGACAGGTATGAGGTGATATCTTATTGTGGTTTTGATTTGCATTTCCCTGAGGATTAGTGATTTTGAGCATCTTTTCCTTTATATGTTGGCCATTTGTATGTTTTCTTTGGAAAAATGTCTATTCAGATCCTCTACCCATTTTTAATCAGATTTTTTCTTTTTTTTGCTGTTGAGCTGTATGAGTTCTTTATTTATTTTGGATATTAATCCCTTATCATATATATAATTTGCAAATATTTTCTCCTATTCAGTAGGCTCTGTTTTAATTCTTTTGATGGTTTCTTTTTCTGTGCAGAAGCTTTTTAGTTTGATGTAGTCTCACTTGTTTATATTTGCTTTTGTTGACTTTGCTTTTGATGTGAAATCCAAAAAGTCATCAAGACCAAGCTCCTTAAGGGGCTTATTGTCTATGTTTTATTCTAGAAGCTTTGTGGTTTCAGGTTTTTGCGTATGGTATAAGATAGGGGTCCAGTTTTCCCAATACCATGTATTGAAGAGACTGTCCTTTTCTGATTGTATATTCTTGTCTCTTTTGTTATAAATAGATTGACCATCTATGCAGAAGTTTATTTCTGGGCTCTCTATTTTGTTCCATTGATCTATGTGTGTTTTTATGCCAATACCATAGTGTTTTGATTACTATAGTTTTGTAATGTACTTTGAAATCAGGAATCACTATTTTCTTTTTTGGGGGGGGTAATTAGATTTATTTATTTTTCTTTTAATTAATTAATTTTTTTAGAGGAGGTAATGGGGATTGAACCCAGGACCTCGTGCATGCTAAGCATGAGCTCTACCACTTGAGCTATATCCTCCCTGCAAGAATCACTGTTTTCTAAATGACAATGCATTTGACAATATCAAATTCAAAGTATAACACAGACAAATAAATTTTAATGTAACAGAAAAGTTTATTGATATGGTTTCAGGTTCCATATTGCAATTAACCTTAAGGAAACTTCCACTTTTTGACTTTGATGTAGTATTGAAGAATATCTATAATTATCTGAGAAAGTTATTAGAATATTTCTTCCTTTTCTAACTTCATATCTGTGAGGCTGGATTTTATTAATATACTTTAACAAAAAGAACATTTTATATCAAATTGAATATAGAAGCAAGTATGAGAATCTAGCTACCTTTATTAAGCCAGGCATTAAAGAAGTTTTCAAAAATATAAAACAATGCCACTGCTCTCATCCTATTTTTTGTTTTGGAAAACTGAGTTTTTTTTAATCAAAAAATATGTTACTAATTTGGACCTGTATGGGTTAATTATTATTTTTAAATGACCCAATAAACATGTGATTTAAAATATTTGTTTTAATTTCTAAATTACAATATTAATAGATATAATCTGTATAAACAAAAACTCTCTGGGATTCTTAATAATTAGTAAGACTGTAAAAGGGGTCCCAAGCATGAGAACAGCTGAGACTGAGAGATGAAATTTAGCTGGGTGACCAGGAAAGTGTTGTCTGGGGAAGTGACATCTGAGTTGAGAATTGAATAATGAGAAGAAAGCAGCCAAGTAAAACTTTAGGAGAAGAACATTCCAGGTAAGGAGTGATGGTAAGGAGCAGCCAGTGAAAAAGCTCCAAAACAGGGAAGAATTTTGGATGTTCCCAGGAAGAAACAAGCCAGTAAGAAATCAGGTTAGAGAGATGAGTTGGGGTTGGATCATTAGGGTTCATATCGTGATAAAGAGACTGATTTTATTCTGTGTCTAATGGGATTCCACTTGGGAGTTAGCAGCAGATTTGGTGTCTGGTGATGCCTGCTTCTTGGTTCATTGACTGCAGTCTTCTCTCTGTGTCCAAGTGGTGAAAGGTATAAGGGAGCTCTCTGGGGTCTCTCTTTTATAAGAGCGCTAATCCCATTCATGAGGGCTCTGCCTTCATGACCTAATCATCTTTCAAAGGACCCATCTTCAAATACCATCACACTGGGGATTACATTTCTACATATGAATTTTGGAGGGAGGCAAACATTCAGTCTATTGCAAGTGGCAAGAGTTAGATTATACTTTTTTGAAGATAAAAATGACTGATAGATTAGATGGGGAATGCAAGGGAAAGTAATGGGCTGGAGTTTGGTCAGAGCAACTAGGCAGGGGGTGGAGATATTTACTGAGACCAGGAAGACTGGGAGAAGTACAGTTTTAGAGAGTTCTGTTTTGTTCTAGTATTCACAAACCTTATGACATAAGTACAATTATTTTCTACATTAAGAGGAAATGAGGATGTGATGGTTCAGTGAGGTTATGAAACTTGTCAGAAGTCACTGGTGTGTAAGTGGTGGAGGCAGGATTTGACCCCAGTCAGTCCAATTCCAGAGCCTGCTGTCTGAGACACTAAGAAGAGAAGATACTTGAATTTTGGGAAGGTGAACCACTAGAATGATCTTTTAAAATATAAAACAGATTGGGTCTCCTCTCCCATCCTCTTACTCCTTTCCATGACTTCCCACTGGCACAGAGAAGAAAATTCAGATCTCTGCCATTTCTCCAACCTCACACCATTTCAACCTCTGGTGAAGCTCCAACACATTGGTTTCCCTTCTCTTCCTGGAACATGCTGCGTCTCTTCCTGCAGTAGGGCCTTTGCACATTCTGTGCCCTCTGCCTGCAGTGCTCTTGCCCCAGCAGTCTGCCTGGCTGGCTCAGTCTCACCCTTCAAGTCTCAGGTCAAAGTCAGATTTTCAGAGAGAACTTTGTTGGCTCCTTTTTATCTCAAGGAGCCACTCCCCGGCACCTTATTTATTTCCTTGTAGACCTTTTATAGTATGAAATTACCTTGTTTACTTATTTCTTTACTTTTATACTGTATGGTTTTCAGCACTACAATGTAAGTTCTGTGAGGGCAGGTCCACTGTTCTTTTTTCACCACTATCCCATAGGCCCAAGATAAGTGCCTGGAACAGAATATGCACTCAACAGACAATTGAATGTTGAATGTATAAATGACGTACTTTACTACTGGTGAGTAAATAATCAGAACTATTTATGGGGTACCAAAGAAAGCGAGGGAGTGATTAACTCTACCTATTTATTAACCTTGAACAAGATCAACCCTTTCTGAGTGAGAGGTTGCTTAAGGCTTCCAGTCCGATATTTTCTGCCCTGCACAAACTGCTTGAAATTCTTTATTTTGATTTGTTGCACTTCCTGAATCATCACAATAACAGACTGAGTACTTAGCATTAACAATTTCTTGCTCTCTTCTTTCTTATTTGCTCTTAAAAGGCAAATATCCCTGGGAGAGTAAACACAGACCGAACTATTAGCCAGTCATATTTTAGTGGGAATCACTTCAAACAGCTTCTTTTCTAATAATATGAACCCTCAAGAGAATGGAGGAAACAGGAGTTAACTCTGAAATACAGTCACTGGACACCCAGAGGAGGGCCCAGTCGTCACAGCTGAAGTGAGGGAAGTAGAGAGGTGAGTGAAGGGCAAAGACTAGGACATGAGAAGATCCCCAAAGGCAAAATCCTTTTCTCAGTTTTGTCCAGAACTGAACTTGGTAGTTTAACGATGTTTCAGCTCATTCAGATTGGCTATTACTTAGTTCATGAAACGTCAAAATCAGTTATTTAAACCATCCCACATGTATTCAGCTGTAAAGATGCTTTCCTCTCAGAGATTTAACTGATGCAACCTTTGCAGAAGAATCTTATGAATTATTGAAATGGTGGAACAAGAAGCAAGCAGTTACCTAATTTGCCCTTGATGATGAATGGCAGGGATTTAGAGATTAATCTCTTTCTTTGAGACTTATTTTCTGTTAAATGAAGATGTAGACACTATCATTTGAGTTGGACCAGAGTGGAAAGTATCTTTCCAAAGTTTATTAGCTTCCAGCTGTGAATGTAATAAACAGCTTTTTTGCAAATTAGTGTTTGTTTTCATTCTTATGGTTTTAGCAATTGTTTTCTGTTCTGGGGCATGGAAGTGAAGATGTTGACTTGGGAATAAATTACCCCTGTTGTCCGTGGTTTATGTAGACAGTATTTTTACAAAATGGCAAAAAATATCATGACATTTTGGGAGGAAGCTTTTACTTATAACAATATTACTTTTGTTATTTTTATGGTTACCTAGCAGGAGAAAACTTTATATCTTAAATTCAGAGCAATTTTGTTTGTTTGTTTGTTTAGTTCACGTCTTTTTGAATTTAACATGCTGTGATATGAGGTGAAGCATTTTATTTAGTATTGACGGAAGGTGAATTTTTTTCATTTTTCAGAATTAGAAAAAAAGTTGATTAGCTTAATAGAATTATTAAAAAATCAAATAGTTGTTTAAAAAATCTAGTTGTTTTAGATTATAATAATAAACTAAAGATTTTAAGGTATAGCCCAATTCTATCTTACTACTGGGATCTAAACCCAGAACCTCCTTCCTCTCTTCTTTATTCGTGCATTTCCAGAGCAAGAATAGATATAGATGTTTCATAAATACATATTGAATAGATGTGGCTGAGATGAAGACTGTTTAGTGATACTTAAGTACAATTGTCTTGTAATACACACTTAAACAGAATTATCACAGAGAAATCAAAATTAATCCCTTCTGCCCTTTTGATTAGATTTTTCTCCAATGAGTCTGGAAGATTTAATAATTTGTGTAATGTCCAAAAACAAACAAACAAACAAAAAACACAAAGTGCCCATGAAGACATAGAAAACAAGGGCTAAGTCTCATCAGTAACACTGAACCATATATTCCTAAAGAAGTAGTTATGGTGTGGTCATCAGTGGTTGGGATTTCCAGTCTTATTGAAATATAACTGACATGTAACATTGTGTATATGTTACAAAATGATATCACCATAGCGTTAGCTAACACCTCCATCACTTCACATAATTTATCATTTCTTTTTTGCGGTAAGAACATTTAAGATCTACTCTCTTACCAACGTTCAAGTATATAATACAGTATTATTAAATGTAATCACCTGTACTTCACACTGTACATTAGATCCCCAGAATTTATTTATCTTATAACTGGAAGTTTGTACCCTTTGACCAACATCTCTGTTTTCCTCACCCCCAAGTCCCTGTTAACCACCATTCTATTCTGTTTCTGCGAGTCTGGTTTTTTAGCTTCCACAGGAAAGTGGTATCATGCAGCATTTGTCTTTCTCTGTTTGACATACTTCACTTAACATAATGCCCTCAAGGTCCATCATGTTGCTGCAAATGGCAGGATTTCCTTCTTTCTTGTGGCTGAGTGGTTGGAATTTTCATTGCCAAGATAATAACCAGTATAAAAGCAGTTACCATTCTATCAGTAGCAGGGTTTGGTGTATCAGCGATTTATCATGGCCACATTCCCTCCATTTGTATTCCTGCCATGCAGCCACACACTTGACACCATGTTTCTCCGGCTATTTTTTGATTTTTGAAACAGGAAGCATGAAATAGAATGACTATTTCTAAATGTAAAAGAAGTATAATGATTTTAACTTTATTATGAGCAAGTGAGCCAATGTGTCGAAAACTGTGGCAGTAAATCAGGACCTCTGAGCTTATGAGCTTAGATCCTAGTCTCTCTTACTAGCCAGAGGGGACTTGGAAAGATTTTATATTATGCTTTTATAGTATTATTGACAGTGATAGACTCAGTCCATATGCTAAGCCAGTCTTTCTCTCTCTCGTGTTTGACACCTAGAGATGTTTCTAAAGTCTGAGCCAGAGACCTTGCAATATTTTCATTGGAGGTTAGTTGAACAGTAATAAATCATTGAGTCCCTCAAGCCAAATATACTCCTTTGGCTATATTCTGTGCAAGGGCAATGGCTAATATATCATACTGCTTTGTAGTCCTTTGTGCTCTCTCTCTAGTTGCACTTCTGAAGGCCCAAAGCATTTGGAACCTTAGATCTTCAGAGACATCATGTACCTTAATATTTCCTTTGATTTGGAAGCAGAGAAATTTTGAAATGGAAGTTATTGAACAAGAGAAGTATGGGACAGATAGATATCATCTCCGAAAAGATAATAATGAACTTTGATCTCCAGAATAATACACTAGGTGGGATAATAAAGCTTTCATTGAGTTCAGAGCATTGCCTTGTTAAAAGTAGCTTTATTGCATTTTTGTGCTTTTCTTAAAAAAATCAAAGATGGCTTATGTAACTAAAATATATAAGCCTGAAATACATAAGGCTGAACATATTCAGCGTGGCTTAATGTGAGTTATGAGAACTCGTTCTACATTGTGACATGGTATGAACCTGCATATGATTTTTTTCTTCTGCATCTTTCCTGTGAGCAGGAATTTCTATAATTTATAATTCTTCGAATCACAAGTCTGGAGATTCTGTTTATGCTTTTAAAATTTATCAATACTAAAGTGCCAGTCTGATCTAATGGTTCAGAAGCAGGTAAGAGAGTGGGAAGAATTGAACTTCAGGCCTTGAATGTATGCTTTAATTTTCTTTCTTAAAGTACTCCTCACCTTAGATTTATACCTTCTGATTATAAAATTGATAAATGCTCAGTGAAGGGAACTTGGAACTATAGGAAACCATTAAGAAAAAAAAAAATCACCCGTCAGAGATAACCATTCTCAGTTAACAGTTTAAAATTTATTTTCAGTTTAAAAATTGTGTATTTTAAAAAGATAATTTGTAAATAGACCTTAAAAGTATCTTAACTCATTTTCTTCATGAAGATCTTTTAAGATCATTAACGACAGAATTACTAGATTGGAAGTAATTAATATTGTAGAGATTCTTAATAAATATTTGCATTGTTCTCAGAACTTTGGTTTTATTGGATAAAGATCAATTTTGCTCTTTGGTAAATTTTTAATGACATTTAAAAAATCATATTTAGTGTCATTATTACATTTGAATAATTTAACATTTACTCCAGGAACTCAATATCCTTGTGTCCAAACGTGCAACTTAATTACCTAAATCAATTCATATATTGTAAATGAGAGTCTAAAAAGCATGTGGACAGATTCCTTTGAAGTCCTGATGCCAGGCTGTCTCATGTGCTTGGACATTTGTGGATATCTCCATTCTGAAAAGTCAAAGCCCTGGAAGTCTTTGAAAGGATTTTGAAGGGGGAAGGACTGATGTGTCTTACATAGAATCGAACGCTCCCCACCCCCACCCCAAATCAAGTTTAGAGTTTGACCTTGTTGCTTTTACTCTACCTCAACTTGAAGCTCAAAAGTACCCATTTCCTCATTGGGTCAATTTGCGAAGATGTCCTAGTGAGCTGAATAAATATTGATAAATTGGTTTAAGCAATTCTTCACAAAAGATTAAATTTTGCTTAAAAGTAGTGAAAATAAAATAGTAAACTTGAATATAAATGATATATGTGCAAAATAGTTCTTTAAAAAAAGTCAAAGCCAAAACCACTCCAAACAAGACAAAGCACAAGCCTTAACAAACCCAAACCAGGGAGTGAGCGTCTGAACTTAAGGGGTAACTTGTCAGCAGATGCTTTTCTTGGGCCATGTAGTATTTTGCATCATCATTTAAGTGGATGTGATTGTAAATTGGTATAGTAGCAACTCAAAGGGCATTGATTATTTTTTGCTGGTCTCTATGTGCAATAAGTTTGGGTAAAACTATATTGCCATTGTTAGTTTATATTAGTAATTTAAACTTTCAAAGGGAGAGAGGGAGACTGAAGATCTTCATGTAATTTCATTTTCATGTTGTAAAAACAGACCCCACTCCCAAAACTAAGAGCTAACTCATTCCAGCAAACATTAACCAGAAGTGTTGTTCAGTAGTTCACTGGGTCCAGTGTCAATGACAATAGCTTGCTACAGAGTTAAAATAATCAATTTAAAAAGTTACCTTGTAGAGGGCCTTAACATATTAAAAGAACCCTTTTATTTTAAAAGCAACAGTATTTATTGTGGACCATTTGAAAATAAAGACCATAGAAAAAAAATACAACAATCTCACCTGTAGCACCATTACTTAATATAATTCTGAGCTATACTTCCAGTCATTACTATTCAGAAGTGGAGTCATAACATATTGTTGTTGAACTCCCAATATATCATCAGACAAACCTGTTCATATAGAAAAGGTGTTTATTAGAACACATTGCAGTAAGAAAGTCACTACCTTGACAGAGACTTGCCAGTTGCTCAAAATGGGGAAATTAGAGAAGGGTATTTCTAGAGTTTTAGGCCTAAGATGAGGGATATTTTATCATTTAGAATTTATGACTATTAGAATTAGACATTTCTGTATTGAGTTTAATATGTTTATGGACACATCATATATTTGTACTGCTATTATGTTTCCATTCTTTGGCACTTTATGTAGGCAGATTGGAAAGTAATTTGTATTAAATGAAATTTTTATATTTGCCTCTGTGTAACCTAGACTTTCCTAGTGCTAGGTCTGCAAGTTATTTATGGATTGTTTCAATCTGGTTGTCACTGGGTTGAGAATGAACCTCATCATCCATATTGTACACTTAGGGGCAATTTCAGCATGGTGAAATCAAGCATGGTGGCTTGATTAACAAATAAATGGATTGTGGGCACTCACCTCTTAAACGGGAAGGTGGAGCAATTTAATCCTGATATTGAATATAGCATACTTATAGGAATAAAAGGCAGCCCCAGAAATGATATGCATAAGCACCTACTCCTAAGCTTCTTTTCTTCTGCTACATCACAGTAATTGTCTGTAGTGGAAGGCTGATCACAGTATACTAGGTGATCAGGCATATTTTGCAGTTGTGTTAAAAGATTACTTTTTCATTTATATGTTTTTTGGTTTTTTGCTTTAAATACTTTATTTATTTATTTATTTATTTATTTATTTATTTATAACATTTTTTATTGAGTTATAGTCATTTTACAATGTTGTGTCAAATTCCAGTGTCGAGCACAATTTTTCAGTTATACGTGAACATACATATATTCATTGTCATATTTTTTTTTTTTGCTGTGAGCTACCACAAGATCTTGTATATATTTCCCTGTGCTATACAGTATAATCTTGTTCATCTATTCTGCATATGCCTGTCAGTATCTACAAATTTTGAAATCCCAGTCTGTCCCTTACCACCCCCCGCCCCCTTGGCAACCACAAGTTTGTATTCTATGTCTATAAGTCTGTTTTGTATTTATGTTCTTTTTTTTTTTAATTCCACATATGAGTGATATTATATGGTATTTTTCTTTCTCTTTCTGGCTTACTTCACTTAAAATGAGATTCTCCAGGGACATCTATGTTGCTGCAAATGGCATTATGTTGTCATTTTTATGGCTGAATAGTATTCCATTGTATAAATATACCACGTCTTCTTTATCCAGTCATTTGTTGATGGACACTTAGGCTGTTTCCATGTCTTGGCTATTGTAAATAGTGCTGCTATGAACATTGGGGTGCAGGTGTCTTTTTGAAGTAGGGTTCCTTCTGGATATATGCCCAGGAGTGGGATTCCTGTGTCATATGGTAAGTCTATTCCTAGTCTTTTGAGGATTCTCCGTACTGTTTTCCACAGTGGCTGCATCATTTATATTTTATAATGACCATATCCTAACTAAGATAACTCTATCTCCTTTACAGACTAATAGTAGCAATAAAGAATCTTCAGCATTTATAGTTCTTACGATAAGACACAAGTTCACTTCAAAATGACAACTCTAGATAGGTGCAAAATTTGCAGAAATACATTCAGGGTTAAAAATACTTGTTGATAAGAAAGAATTTTGCTTTATTTTATTTCCCTGTCAAGTCAATAGAATATAAGCACAGTAGTAATAATTGGGGTTGCTGTCTTTATAATTGAAAATACTGAATATTTTTAACAGACCTAGTATCTTCAACTAGTTTACCGAGTACTTTTGACTAAAAGCATTCTTACTCTAATCGATCACACATGTAAGGATGCCAAGCAAACTGAAGGGAAAATAACTGATAATAAAATGATAGTCTGTAGGCACTACCTCAGTGCTTGTGACAAGTCATTTTAAGTCAATTTTTTAAAGGTGGGCTGGGTGATTTTAAGATGGGCCTTGCAAACTGGGGAACAAGTTGATTGGGAAGATTTTATGACATAAAAACTTTGGATTGATGGATGGAGCATAGAGTAGGTCATTAAGTGAGACTGTTGTTCGATAAGTGAGCTATCTGCTCAAGCACATAGAGTGTTGTCTCAGAAATTATCGAGGATCTCCAAGCAGTAAAGCCATTTATTGATTTATTATCTTAACTTTCCTAGTTAAATAACTTAGTCATGTTGGCCCATTTGGCCTTAGTTCTTACTGCTAATAATTATGTCATGGTGATACAGGTGTCGAAGTCCACACTGTTCTGTAAAACCTTTTTCTTAGCACGTATATCCTGAAAGTTAATCCAAGAAGTCCTGAATCTTAGACAAATGTAATCACCTCTCCTTGGACAGGATTTTAAAACATACAGTTAACACTTATCCTCAAATTTTTTTGGGTAGTAAATACTGCAGTACCACATGATCTGGCATTGGTTGAATCTGCAGCTGCAGAACAGCCGGTTGGGAGGAACCATGGGTGGGCAGGGCTGATTGTAAATTATATGGGAATTTTCAACTCTGTGCAGGTAGGTGCCTCTAACCCCTGCATTGTTCAAGGGTCAACTATATACAAAAAGAATAGTGTCAAATGGGAAAAACTTTATTTTTTATCTGAGCAAATGCCTGAAAAGTTGTGCATGTGGTTCATCCTTGAGATTAAATCAAGTCCTTTCTTTCTAGCCCTAAATCCTATCTTAACCCCAGAATTTAGGCAGGTGTTTGACTGAGTGGAGAGGGGGTGTGCTGGCCAGATGCCAGATACCAGATGAGCCTGGCTCTATTTATAAGTAGAGATTCCTTTGTTATGTACTGTTACAGAATCCTATTTCTTCTCTTTATAGCCCATTATTTCAGGTGGTAATTAAATATGTACTTGGTTAATGATTGGAAATTTCGAGTGAGCAAGAATCTTTCTTCTTTTGGTTTTAACGATATTCTTAGCACTGAGTACAGAGCCTGGCAAACAATAGCAATGACTAAGGCTTACCAGGTTCTACTATGTGCCAGTCACTGTTCTAAGGGCTTTAGGTATACGAACTCATTTAATTCTTAAACAATTTTAAGAAGTAGATATGATGAGAAACTTAAAGCACAGAGAAGTTAAGTAACTTGAGTCATTTTTATGTAGCAAGTAAGTAGCAGAGCTAAAATTAGAATCCAGTCCAGCATCTACTAAATATTATTGAATAGATGGAATTAATGGGTAAAAAAGTAAAGTTCTTTAGGATTCTTTTAGATGAAAGCAGTAATGCAGTAGGGGGCCCTTAGTCCTCTCTAGCTGGAATATTCATAAATAATAATTATAAACTGACATACTAAGTAAACAAAAGAAGGGCAGCATGACAGAAGCATTTATAAATCAGGCACTTAGTTCACTTAAAGCTATATAAAGAAAACTGTTTGGATTCAATCTCTATCTTCTAAGCCTCTTAAAAGTTCACTGTTAAAACTATCAAAGGAAGATGAAGTATTCTGGTTCACAGGTGAGCTGGCTGGGAGGCTTCCCCTTTCTTTAGGTGCCTTGTGGTGCTTTATGCAACAAGTACCTTGTAGATTATATCTCTAGCCTAATCTGTTGGGATATAATACTTTTGTAAAATGACTCAGATATCAAAAACTCTAGTGTTCCCTTTTGGGCTTCTGAGTAACCCATTTTTAATACTTTTAAGAATACAGTAAGTAAGAAATGAATTTTAAAACCAGAGGATAACCTGATAGCTTTTCCCCCTACTATCATTCACCTTAATATTTTTTGTTTCCTTAGCATGCCAAATTTCAATCTGCAATGCACAATAAAAACCTTACCAACTCCCCAAATCTCTATTCCTTGTAAATTTGTAGAAGAGCTTTTGTCTTCTTAGAAATGTTTAAAAATAAATGTTAGGGCATGGCTATATCTCCTGTAATATGTCTATATTTGTTTCCCATTTCAACCAGCTCAGGATCTCGTTTTAGTGGAAGCTGCTCAGTCTTATTAAGAATTTTAGTTAGCATTGAAAATTTGTATTGGCAGGATTAATTGCATACAGAATTATTTCCATAGGTTTGCTGTAGATAATTTACAATTTGATGTTACTTCTCTAATACTTTACTATTCGAAATGGAATCATGTATGATTTTCCAAAGATGATGGTATAATGTTTCACTGGAGTTGAAAGTTTCATTTGAAATTTGAACTTTTGCAAGACAGAGTATAGTATAAAACAGTGAAAGGCATTAAAACTACGATCTCCCATTAGAGAAATATGATGGTTGCTGCAAATTACCAGAATGGAAGTAAATCAGAAGCTGGTACTGTAATTTCATACATCCTTGTTTATCCTTGAGTATTCTGAGTGACTTACTTTCAGCCAGAATACTGGTGTTGTACTGGTTAAGCTTAGGTGGAAGAATATCCAGTGAGATTCATAGAATTATGTAAAAAGGGGAGATATGTGACCTCCTTCTTGGTGTAATTAAAGGATACTAAAATTCATGGAGTCATAGAATTTAGAAAAGTTCTGGGCCTGGGTGAGATGTTGCTCTGGCTTCAGTAATCAAGGAATAGTCTGAAGATTATGTTGCAGTGATGAAGAGTGAAAGGCTTCTTGATGAAGCAGAGTAATAGCAAAGATAAAATAGACTCTGCTTTATAATTTTTCACAATGTTTGACTTGCCCATTGACTTTCATTGGGCATTGGCTTCCTAGACTCTGCTGAGGACCAAGCTAACCCCAGAAGATAGAACTTTAAACACTGAAGATGTTTATGAAGTCATTTAATGTCCTGAGTGCCTTTCACACAGTAGAGACTGGGTTGGATCAAGGAATGAAATGTGTAGAAAGAAGAGCCTAGGAGGAGATGGACGTGGAATTATTTTCTTTAGAAGGTACTGACTGTGATCTTTTTCTGTTCTCTCTTTCTACCTTTCCATATACTTGGAAAAATGACTACCTGAAATATTATTTAGGCTTCAATAAGCAGGAATTTATTCACTGATCGAATATTTGATATGTGCAGTGATGTTCTAGGTCCTAGGAATATAGCAGTAAACAATCCACATTTATGCTCTTATGAAGCTTACATTCCAGTTGGGGCACAGGAGAGAGGAGAGAGAGGAGAGAGGACAGAAGGGGTAGCAAGTAAACAAATACTTTTCAGATGGTGATCAAGTCAGGGCATAGATAATGAGGAAGTTATTTTATATGGGATTGTCAGGTTAAGTCTCTCAATAGGTTGATTTGACCAGAGACCTGGCTGAAGTGAAAAAGCTGGCCAAGCAGATATCTAGGGAGAGCATTCCAGGACAGGGGTGAAGAGGCAGATGTTGCAAATGACTTGGTCCTCACAGTGCTCCAGCATCTGTTTGCCACAAGCTGCCTTGAACTTCCAGGACCTCTCCAGTATATCTGCAAATTCGGTCTTCTTGGAGAAGCTCCAATGTTTTATGTCTTCGTGGCACAGATGTTAACAGTAGTAGCTCTCATTTATTGAGTGCGAACCAAGGTGCTAGACACTGGTTATCTAATTTATTCCTCACAACAACCATGCAAAGCAGGCACTACTATTTCTGTTTTAAAGATGAGAAAACTGAGGTCCCAAGGGGTCACAGAGTTTAACAGCACATAGTGGTCCCTGATGTCTGGGGCCGAATGGAGGTTTTCTAGTTGTGAAGTCTATTTTGCTGGACTATATGGTCTCTCTACATTCATTTCGTTCATCTCTTTCCCTTGACCTTGCCTTCAGGTAAGAGCTAGTGTTTCTAACACACAAAATCTTGTTAATGGGTTAATATTTTTTTAAATTGAACATTTTATTTTGAGATAATTGTAGATTCATATGCTGTTGTAAGTAATAATACAGAGAAATCCTGTGTTCACTGTACTCTAGTTTCCCCAGTGATAACATCTTACAAAACTATAGTTCAGTAGGAGAGAGGAGAATTGAGGCAAATCTTTTTTTTTTAATTGAATGAAAGATTTTAAAATTCTATAATGCTTTACAATTTTCAGAAGTTTCACACACATGATTTTATATAATCCCATAATAACCCCTTCTTTTTTATCCCTTACCCTTATATTACCCTTCCCCCATTTCCTCTCCCCAGTGGTAACCACTGGTTTGTTCTCTGTATCTGTGAGTCTCCTTTTTTTGTTTTGTTTTGTTTTATTCATTAGTTTGTTTTAATTTTTGATTCCACATATAGTGATATCATACAGTATTCATCTTTCTCTGTCTGTCTTATTCACTTAGCATAATGCCCTCCAAGTCCATCCATGTTGCTGCAAATGGCAAAATTTCAAGAATTTTGAGTTTTTAAACTTTACCCAAGGCTGTATAGACTGCCTTGTGACTATGTGATGTGAAGGTGAAAAATTTAGGAGTCAATTTCAATCATTTCATTTTTCTTTAAAATAATAATCCTCAAAATACATACTTTTTACTCCTATAAAGGACATAAGTTAACTAGCTCTCTCTCATGGATATAACTTTGAATTACGTTGATTGGAGGATAAATCAGGAGAACTGCATACTAGCATATGAATGTTTAAATAATTATCGTTAATTTAAGTGTCCTTAAGAGAGTTTTAGCTGCTCAAGTGAGCATTTGCTTAATTTAAATTGAATTAAAAATGATCTTTGGGAGAAACAGTTTCTAAAGTGCAACTTGAGTTTTATGGAAATGGGAGGAATAAGAGATGTTGTATTGCAAAGAGCTAATATTGTGAGGATGGAATTTTGAGCCACGCTGATGCAGATATGCCTCAATATTAGATTGGTACCAAATTACAATGTCAAATGGCGTTCCAGTGGGGCAGAAAAGTTTCTGTCCAAGGTTTCTTTCCTGCGGCCAGAGTCCTATAAAAGGTTCATTTCTTGCTTTCAAATTTAGTAGCATCTAGGAAATTCCCTAAAGGATAATTTTATGTAGAGTATATTAAAATGTTCCAATCTTTGCCCACCTTCCAGGTGGCTGAGCAAAACTCATAGGGAAGGACATTACATAAGGGTCTGATAACCAACATGAAATAGGTGCCAGAGCCACCTCTTTGTTTTAGAAATATGTTTTTGGAGAATTGCTTAAGAAAACCAATGTATATGGTATATTCCCTCACTGGAGTCGCCTGGGCATGGTTTAATTCTTACAGTCATCTTATCTGGATTGCCACCCTATTTTAATAGGGAAAGCACTGGATATTTTAAAGAGAGTTATTTGGGAGAGAGGTGAGGATGTAAATTTCACTTTGTATGTATAGACAGGGTCTTTGAATTTGGGGAACTTAACATCAAACAAGGTTATCATATAACTTATTCAGTTGGGCATTTTTGCTAGTGAAAGGGGGACAGTTAATAATTTCTTTGGGACATGTATAACTGGGACTGTTCCTGGGGGAACTGAGATATGTGGTTATCCCAGCTTTGAACACTTACTTTCTCCTCTTTTTCCTTTCATGGGTATCATGGGGATTTGTGAAACTGTGAAGTGTTGTAGATGTTGTGGGAAAAAATACTCAGCAAACCTCTGTTTTTTTTTTTTTAACATTTTTTATTGATTTATAATCATTTTATAATGTGTCAAATTCCAGTGTAGAGCACAATTTTTCACTTATACATGAACATTTATATATTCATTGTCACATTTTTTTCTTTGTGAGCTACTGTAAGATCTTGTATATATTTCTCTGTGCTATACATTATAATCTTGTTTATCTAGTCTACATTTTGAAATCCAATCTGTCCCTTCCCACCCCCCGCCCCCTTGGCAACCACAAGTTTGTATTCTACGTCTATGAGTCTGTTTCTGATCTGTATTTATGTTTTGTTTTTGTTTTTCAGATTCCACATATGAACGATCTCATATGGTATTTTTCTTTCTCTCACACCTGTGTTTGTTGATACTAAAACATGGCTTCAAAATTCTATGACACTTCTCCTGTTAAGAGGTGGGGTCTATGATACCACCTCTTGAATCTCTATAGGCTTGTCACCACCTTGACCAACAAAGTATGATGAAAATGACACTGTGATTTCCAAGGTTGAGCCAGCAGCTGATGCAGCTTTTTTTCTGTGACACTACTGTTTGGAACCCTGAGCTGCCACGTAAGATATCTGACTACCCTGGGGCTGCCATATTGTGAGGAAGCAAAGCCAAGTGGAGAGGCCACATGCAGGTGTATTGTCAGCAGTGCTCATCTTCAGTCATCCCAGCCTGGACGAATGTGAGTGAATGAGCCCTTAGATGACCCTTGTGTGTAGACTTCAGGTCTTCCCAGCTGAGGCCAGTGTCAATGTGGGGCACAGATGAACCATTCCTGCTTTGTCCTTTCTACAATTTTGACCCACCAAATTCATAGCATAATAAAATGGTTGTTTTAAGCCACTAAATTTTAGGATAATTTATTATACAGTAATACGAATAGGAGTACTGTGCTTTCCATTTTTGCATTTATCTGTTTCAAAGTATTCCAGGACTTTCCCTAGTATTCATGGTTCTGAGAAGAGAAATCTCACTGTTGTACAAACACACTGTTGGTCCCTGTGTCTTAAATCACTCTAGCCACATATTAGCGATCTTGAGGCACATCTGTTTTCTTGAAACCTGCTTCATGGACGTCGATACTTGGTTTTCCTGTTCTCTAAATTACAACATTGTACACTATAATATACATTTTTTTGCACCTAATGATGAAGCATTTTATTCTGCATCAAGGCGTCTGGAAAATAAAACTGCATTATTTCCTAGTATTGCCAGATACTCCATTACTGATGCTTAATTGAAAGTAAAACATGATTTGCCACACTAGAGGGCTAGAAGTGAAATATGACAGAATTTAAACAGGCAGATATAAATGTAGCACCTACCTGTATTAAGAAAAAAATATTGAAAAAATCCTGAGGAAGAGTTCTGGCCTTACATTTCACCTGAAATACAGCCAGAAAGCCAGTCCAGTTGCAATTTTTAGCAATTCATTCTATGAAAAAAAAGTTATGAATGCTATATGAATTCAGTGACAGAAAGGGCACTTTTTGGCTAAAACTACAAAATAAACTGGTTTTCTGACAACACTGTTGTATCAGACATTGGGCTTTAGTAGACACTATTTGTATTGCTCACTATTGTTTTGTGTGTGCCCTTTCTCCTCAGGTAGGTGGTAGTATAAGCTGCTTCTTTTTTTTTTTTGTCTTGATCCCAAATCTCATTTTTTTTTCCTTTTTCAGTTTCATTAGGTAGAATTATTATTGTTTACACATATACATTATATTTCATATAAATACATGTATACAATATACTGCAGATTTTTTTTAGTTTACATATGTGTACTTATCATTGTTTCTAAGAACAGATTAAAGCTTTAGCTTTTTAAACTTACATTAGTTATCAAAGGAATAAAGCCAACTACAAAATAAGAATCAACAGAATGCAGTAATCCAATCATAAAGGACCGTCAGATGTGCTTACGGTAGTATAAGCTTCCTGAAGGCAGCAGCATGTTGCATATTTTATCTTGTGTAACACAGTATAGTGATGAATGACAGAGTGAAAGTATCTATTTGCCTGGTTCTCCCTGGGACGGTGTTTACATTTTCAGTATTTTTCTTCAATCTTGAAATGTGATGGAGCTCTGATGTATTTGAAAGCCATTCTCAAGGAAATTCTGAAATATAAAGAAAAAGCAGAAGAGACTATTTTAGGTGTGTTGTGCACGATGAGTTGAGATGCTGGGAAACAAAAGCACATAGTGAGTGGCTCTATTTGTGGGATAAATAAGACTTGCAGAATGTGCCAATACAATATCTTTTATGATGAGGTGGATTTAGATTCTTTGAAGGCTTTTGATCATGTTTTGCAGGCTAAGAGGGGGAAAAGTATTCTAAAATCTTTGCCATAAATTAGCTGATGCTTTTATTTTCCCTAAATCAATGATTGTGTTCCAATAGGAAAGCTTTAAAGGGAGGTTTCTTAGCAATGGATACAAGGAAGTTCAAAAAGACTTAGAAAGATGTTGAGGAGGTGCAGAAGAACATTTTAAGGTTAATTGCCTAGGAGGGTTTTCAGGTTCCAGGGCTATGAAGATAGGGCAGTTCTGATATAATGTGACACTCCCTCAGTGTCTTGTGGGCTGACAGTGATACTATTTTATCTCCTCTTCCTGGACCTTATTCAATGCTGAAATCTGCAGTAGAAGATTGGGGTAAAAGTTTCCAAGTTCTCCATTTCATCCCCTGGGAGTGGCATAAACTAACAAGGGAAAATTTGGTACTAGATTAGATAACTGAATATGGAGGAAACATGGGGAACTGTAGAGAAATGTCAGAAATAAAATTTTCAAAGACAAACAGTAAAGACATCATCGTGCAAAATGAATTCTCTAAGTGGTTTCGCTCTTAGATGTTTTGATAGTACAAGTCCCATTTTAAATTCTAGGTTGCTATAGAGTTTTGGTCAAAACTGATGGCCCTTCAATTTCTGCTTCTTGGAATTTATTTTGCCTCAGAAATTGTCTTATTTTAGGTCTTCAGATCAATGTCTTTGACCCTATAAAAATTTTTTTCACTTTTAGACCCATTTGAGGATATGAAACAAGATTAGAGAACTTATAATTATTAGTCACTTTTCTTTTTAGGACTTTTGACTTCACCAATTCTGTGGCTCCTGATTAACCTTAGCTTTGAGAGCTAGGGGCAGTGGTTGACTCAGAAATTCGCTTCTTATGAGTCCCACTGCATGGGGAGATTTTTCAGGATCTATATGCTACAACTGATGTTGGAGTAAGTTTAGGAGTTAGTGATATGAGTTAATGGCCTACAAATCCTATTGTAATTAGGTGACTTAGAGGACATTGCAAAGAAATCAGTCAATGAGCACCCCTCAGGGCAGAGTGATAATGGGTAAATAGCTTAATTCTCAAATTTAGGGATGAGGAAAAAGACAGGTTGGCACAGCACACCCTAAGCTCCTACACAGATGTGGCTCCTACATCTGATACCTTGGCTGCTCACAGATGAAATGAATTGGGTCTGTTAACTCTTTTACTAGATGTCTCTTGGTTTATGAAAGAAATAGCAAGTCTACGACAACTTATCTTAGAGGAACATGTGAATCTCAGAAGTTTGTGGTTCCTAGTTGTCAGAGAAAAGTGTAGAATCTGGAGCACAAATGTATATTCTCGTTGCTAAGGTCAGTGGTGGGCATCCTCTGCTTTTTTATTGGTTGGGTAGCTGTGGGACATAGGAAAGGGCAGGTGGTAGCATCTTACCAATTTCTGAATGAAATTTTAAATTGTCCTTATATCATGTATTCTATTTTAAATGTGAGGTTCATACTGAGAAAAGATAGAGGAAGAAGAAGAACTTAAGTCTCAGTTTCCTATGGTCCGGGAAACATTTGTATCAAGGAATAATAATAATAATAAAATTTACAAATTAATTTTTTGTTTACTTTTCATAAAAGCCTACTTTTAAGAAGGTTGAATAGGCATTTGGAGATTGAGGTATAAGCAGAAGCACAATTCACTAATGGGTTAATTATTTTCTACGTTGTAGACCTCACTTAGTTTGATCTTTAATAATAGTAAGAAAGCATACTCAGAAAGAAATTAACCTTGTTACAGTGAACTGCCTACCTGAGCCCCAGTAACTCTCCTCACTCCCTGTTTGTAAAAGTAACATGTGCGCTTCATAGAAAAATTTTCTGAAAACAAAAATCCTTTATACTGCTACCACCAGAGGGAACTACTACTGTTAGTACTTTTCTTCTATTCCTAATTTTGTACATTATTGAGATAATATTGAATATATAAATTTATCCTGCTTTTAATATAAGCATTTTCCAGTTTTATTGCAAATTCTTCCTGAATGTGTTTAGTGCTTGCATAATATTCTGTTGGCTGCTGATTTAATGCCTACCACCCACTTAATATTTATATTATAGGCTGGTTAGGAAATCATGGTGTTGACTTTGAGTGGAGTCGACCCTTGCGGGTAATAGCAAGCAATAGTGTGAGCAGTCTAAGCAGCAGGCAGCTGTAATCCATTCACTCCTAAGCCAGTTTACCCAGGACACCAGGAAAATGAGCTTTGCCTTTTTCCTGCTAAAAGTTCCTTTCTAATAATGATGCAGACAGATAGGATACATTTTATTAGTGCACAAAACTCCATTCATTTATTTGTATAGATTATTACTAAGTCAGCTCTAGGAATAATGGGTCGGCCATTCCTGAGACGTTCTCGAGCACCCAGCTGTGGTGAAATTTGTGGTATACAAAACCCAAAGTTATTCCCTGTGTCATTTAGAACGTTTCACTTCACTAGTTCAGTGGGCCCATCCTGGAATTCTCCCTAAGGTAGGGCTAACAAGAAAATGTTAATCTACTCCTAATTAGTAATTACTTCATTTACATATGGATTTTCTAAAAATACATGTAGTATAAAGAGGAGGCCTAATCTGAGAACAACAGAAAAAGGTGCATATTCAGTTCAATTTTTTCAGACATCTTAGCCTTACTGGGTTACCTGTTCTTACAGAGGTTGTGGGAATCCTCACTTCTGTACTTTTAATACTGTAAATTTTCTGCAGTGTCTTTCTCCCCCTTTCATCTGATTTTCCACAAGTTTGCACTTACCAGTATATTCTCTCCTGAGTTTACTGACTGTCAACTTATTTTTTCCTAACAATACTTGATATTGTCCCTCCTCCAGGATTGATAGATCTGATCAACAGTATCTAACATGCTACTGAATACATTCCACTGTATGGGGGACACCATGATTTCCTAACCATTCTATAATATGAATATTAGGCTTTGGATATTAAGCTTTTTCATGTTTTGGATTAGTTGTTAGGATGTTTTCTTTGAAATAAAATTACTAGATCAACGTTTATGAGCATTTTAAGGCTCTTGATTTATAGTTCCAAAGTGCTTTCCAGTATGCCAGCCTGTGGCATACATATGAAATACTGACAGGGATGGCAGGATTGTGACTATACTTGTGAGGAAGGATCTATTTGATATATGTCTTCTTATGCATATTTGTGATGCTCTATCTATGAGAGATTTTTAATTTGAAGCTTTATGGTGAAATGAGGAAGGCTGACTCCCACCCCAGTACACAAATGAGTGATAGTACATTTACTCTGTGATTAATTTAAGCATACATTAACTATAATAACCATGAATACCACAAAGAGATTCTAATGTCCATTTACTGTTCATCTCTGAGGGACCAGTAAGCATCTTTTGTTTATTGTGCCAAGAGAACAGTTGCACCTCCAGTTTGACTTCTTTCTAAAATTGCCTTGTCCAAGTACCAGAATACTCTTTCACACATTCCATTCTATTTCCAACTCCATCTAAATTGGAACTGATTCTTTTCTTGCTTAGGAACTTATTACTATTTGCAGGAATTTCTTGTTTTTGTCATCTCTGAATACTCAAAAAATTCCTAAAATCCTCCATGTTTATTTACATATTGGTAAGAAATGCTGATTTTACTATTATGTTTTTGGTTGCATGCTGTACTTATTCCTTGGGAATTGCTTCTTCCTGCTGTCTCTTCTTACCACATTCATTCTCCATGAGCACACTAACTCAAATGCTCACATTCTGAATGGCTCTCCATCTATGGTTTTAAATATTATGTATGTGCTTATAACTGCCAAATTTTCAACCCCTGCTCAAATCTCACCCAACTGCAGAATTGTGTATCCAGTCATCTAATTGACATCTTCATTGAGATGTTGACTAAACATCTCAAACTTGAACTTTATACAAAAGTGAAATTTTCAAGTTTCTGTCTTCCCTCCCTGCCTCAAAATATTCCGACATTTATCAACAGTTTTTCTTTCTTTTTTTAAAAATTGAAGTATAGTTGATTTACAATGTTGTGTTAGTTTCAGATGTACAGCAAAATAATTCATATATATATATATATGTATATATATAGTGGGGCTTTTTTGTTTGTTTGTTTGTTTTAGATTAGTTAACAGCAATTCTGTTCTAGTTGCTCAGGCCAGAGGCCTAGAGTGATCACTGACCTCTCTTCCACATTCTACTTTTACGTATTTTTTTTCACATTCTACTTTTAAACTATTAGTAAATCCTGTTAATTACCTTTAAGATGTCCAAAATCCAACACGTTCTACTACCTCTACTGCTAACAAACCAGTTTAATACACCATTACCTCTTGCATGAATTATTGCTATCACCTCCTAAAAGGTCCCTTTACTTATATCCTTGCCCCACTTTACTGGGTTGAATAGTGTCAGTCCAAAATCCATGTCTATTTGGAACCTCAGGATGTGATTTTGTTTGGAAATAGAGCATTTGCAGATGAATTAATTAAGAAGGGATCAGACTGGATTAGAATGGGCTGTAACCAAATGGCTGATGTCCTCATAAGAAGAGAAAACAGACATAGAGACACAGACAGAGGGGAGATCAGGGGAGGATGGAGGCGAAGATTGGAGTGCTGCATTTACAAGCCGAGAAATTGCCAATAACCATCACAAGTTATGAGAGTCAAGGAATGATCCTCCTCTTGAGCTTGCATGGTGATCATGGCCCTACTAACACCTTGACTTTGGACTTCTAGCCTCTAGAACTATGAGAGAATGAACTCCAGTGTTTTTTTAGCTCCCTAGTTGGTGGTAATTTGTTATGGCAACTCTAGGAAGTTAGTATACTCACTATGGTTCATTTTCATCAGAGCAGCCAGTTATCCTTCTAGAGTGTAAGATCAAGTCCCTCTTGCTCAAACCTTTTCGTGACACCCTTTCACTGAGATTTAAATACACAAGTCCTTTCAATGGCTACAAAACTCAACATTATCTGTGGCATTCATCCTCTCACCTCTCTGGCCTATCCTTTGTTCCTCTTCCCTCACAATTTGCTATATCTTGACTACACCGAGCATGCTGTCACTCTAGAACCTAGACATGGTCTGTTTCCCTCTTGTCAGAATTCTCTCCTACAGACATTTGAAGTGCTAACTTCCTCATTTCTTTCAACTCTTTGCACAAGAGCTCCTTCTTGATGAGGCTCACCCTGACCACCTTACTTAAAATTGTAAACTGCTCCCTGCTCTGACCCAACTCCTTATTTTGCTCTTCCCTATTTTTCTTCCATAGCAAAATCAACTTCTAATATACCAAATAATTTATTTAATTTAAAATATTTATTATATATTTCCCTTCACCTACCACAGAAGCACCATAAGGGTAGTAATGTTTGTATGTTTTATGTAATAAGCCAGAGTCTGTCATGTAGGAGGTCTCCAAACACTTTTTTTTTTTTACATTTTTATTGCATAATAGTCACTTTACAATGTTGTGTCAAATTCTAGTGTAGAGCACAATTTTTCAGTTATACCTGAACATATATATATTCATTGTCACATTTTTTTTTCGCTATGAGCTACCACAAGATCTTGTATATATTTCCCTGTGCTATACAGTATAATCTTGTTTATCTATTCTGCATTTTGAAATCCCAGTCTGTCCCTTCCCACCCCCTGCCCCCTTGGCAACCACAACTTTATATTCTATGTCTATGAGTCTGTTTCTGTTTTGTATTTATGCTTTGCTTGTTTGTTTGTTTAGATTCCACATATGAGCAATCTCATATGGTATTTTTCTTTCTTTCTGGCTTACTTCACTTAGAATGACATTCTCCAGAAGCATCCATGTTGCTGTAAATGGTGTTCTGTTATCAGTTTTTATGGCTGAGTAGTATTCCATTGTATAAATATACCACCTCTTCTTTATCCAGTCACCTGTTGATGGACATTTAGGCTGTTTCCATGTCTTGGCTATTGTAAATAGTGCTGCTATGAACATTGGGGTGCAGGTGTCATTTTGAAGTAGGGTTCCTTCTGGATAGATGCCCAGGAATGGGATTCCTGTGTTATATGGTAAGTCTATTCCTAGTCTTTTGAGGAACCTCCATACTGTTTTCCACAGTGGCTTTCCTTGCTTCCCTCTACCACTCTTAATGATTTAGATGTCTTCTTTTACAATTTTGTGTTTATTCTTTTTGTAATTCATGGCAGTTATCTCCTTTCCGGTTATGAGTTTCTCATTTTTGTAGCATCTTGCTTCTTTCCTATTTAGAGTATACCTGTCAATATTTCTTTTAGCGTGGGTTTAGTGTTGCTAAACTATTTTAGTTTTTGCTTGTCTGTGACATTCTTTATTTCTCCTTCTATTCTGAAGGATAGCCTTGCTGGATAGAGTTTCCGAGGCTGCATCTTTTGTTCATTCAGGGCTTTGAATATATCTTGCCACTCCCTTCTGGCCTGTAGTATTTGTGTAGCGAAATCAGCTGAGAGCCTTATGGGGGTTCCCTTATAACTCACTCTGTTTTTCTCTTGCTGCCTTTAGGATCATTTCTTTATCCTTGAATCTGGCCATCTTGAAGATGGTATGTCTTTATGTGAGTCTGTTTGGGTTTTTCCTGTTTGGGACCCTCTGAGCCTCCTGTAGTTGAATATCTGATTTCTTCTTTAGGTTTGGAAAGTTTTCAGTCATGATTTCTTCAAATACCTTTTCAATCCCCTTTGTTCTTTCTTCCCCTTCTGGAACCCCTATTGTACATAGATTGGCACGCTATTTATATTATCCCGTAGGTCCCTGATATTGTTTTCATTGTTTTTTATTTGTTTTTCTCTCAGCTGTTCTGATTGGGTGCTTTCTGTTGTCCTGTCTTCTAGGTCAGTTGTTCATTCCTCTGCATTATCTAGCCTGCTTTGTACAGCCTTTAGGTCAGCTCTCATCTCAGCAAATGAGTTTACTAATTCTACTTGGTTCTTCTTTATAGCTTCTATTTCATTTTTGACATATTTTATATCTCTAAACAGTATTTCTTTTAGTTCCTTCAGTACTTTCATCACTCCTTTTTTTGAAATCTTGATCAAGTAGGCCATCAATGTCTATTTCCTTGATCGTGCTTTCAGGGGATTTCTCTTGATCTTTTAATTGGGAGTGGTTCCTCTGCTTCTTCATCTTGCTCATATCTCTCTGGCACTGTGGCTTAAGGAGTATCAGTTATCTAGTTCTCCTGGAGACTCTGTGCTCTTAATGATTTTATCTAGAGGTCTTTGTGTCTTTGCCTTGTTTCACGAACTCAGCTTGCTGTTTACAGAGGCCCTCTGTTGGTGCCCTCATCTGTGCTGCTCCCAGTGGCTGTTGGCTAGCAGATCACACCCCCTCCCAACACTGGTCAGGTGCTGAGCTCTTACCCGGTGGGCGGGCGGGTCACTCCCCCTCCCGATGCCGCAATCGGATGCTGCGCTTGGGTGAGGCAGGTGGGAGGATCGCGCCTCCTCCCAGCATGGTGGTCAGGTGCTGAGTTCTTGCCAGGAGGGCGGTTGGCCGCCCACCCTCTTCTGGCACCAGTCGCTCCACTGCTCTGTGCAGCTGCCCGCTCTGCCTCGGGTTGTCGCTCTGAAGGCGGGCTCGGGGAAGACCGTGGAACAGCCCCACCCCTGCTCATTGCCAAATCTCAGATCCTTGTTTGTCTTGGTGGCTCGCGTTCTCTGAGGTGCCAGGGCAGAAAGATCCTATCTGCCTCGGGCTATAAACAAGTCTCAGTCCTGCCTAGGAGGTTGTGGAGCCCCCCGGGGGTGGATTCAGGCCTCGGCCCCTCCCCTGCCCAGGCGCTGCGCACAGGAGATGGCGGCTGTGGCTGCACCCCACCTCTCTTCTCACCAGAAGTGCCAGTAATGGTGGTGCAGGTCTAAGGAGACAAAGGCTATGGCACCCCTACCCCCTAAGGCACACCAGCCATTTTGCTTTGCTTTTTTCGCAATTTATGGGGGACCCAGGTTGTTCTGCTCCATATCCCCTCCCAGCCACGGCGCGCAGCATTCTGCAGTCTCCCAGGGCTGCCTCAGTGCAGCCGCCCCTGTCCTCCGCCTGGCTCAGGAGGCCTGTCCTGGCCCCAGCTGCTGGCTTGTGTCTCCAGCTGGGTGTCGCGGGGACCCTTTGTGCCCGTTTAACTCAGTTCTGTCGGCCAACAGGTGCTTGGGGAAGATCTGAGCCTCAGAGGCTCCCCCTCCATCCTGCTGGCCTCTCTGTTGGAGAGAGGAGACCCAGCGAAGGAGCGCCAGTCCTCCTTTGCTGCTCCCTCCCCGCGGGATTGGTCCCGCACTGTTTTGCTTTTTCTTCTTTCTTTTTTCCTTTTCTCCTACCAGATTTTTGGCATCTTTGTCTTTTGAAGAGGGCAATGTTCTGTCGGAGTTCGGCAGGTGCTCTGGTTGGCTGAGTAGGTCCGTAGATGTGAGTTTTGGTGTATTTGTGGGAGAGGGTGAGCTACGAGCATCCTTCTATTCTACTATCTTGCTTCTCTTTCCAATGAATAGATTCATTTATCCATTCAACAATATTTCAGTGCATACAATGTGTTGCATAGTGGCTCTAACCCTATTTTTATATGCTGCATTTTCTGTTGTGCTCTAGTTCATGGAAGGGCATTTTAAACTCTTTTAATATGTACTTTATAGAGTTGTTATGAGTATTTTGTGAGTTGTTAGTTATAATACATTTTGAACAATCCTAACAAGTATTAAGTTATCAATAAATTTTATTTTTACTTTTGGAGGGAAAAAGAATTGCTTCCTAAATACATTCTAGATTTGAAAATAGATTTCCTCAGCTGGAATGAATCCTAAATACTGTTATTTCTTTGCTTTCCTTAATACAGCAGCTCAAAGGTGTCCTTTTAAATAATTTCATGTATACTATTATATGGGCTATTGTAGCATATATTTAATATAGCTATGCTGTTCCAAATGATGAAAAAAAGAGCTTTGTAGGAGACTAACGGGAGTGAGTTGGTGAGAGAGTTAGCTAGAGTAAACACAGCTAGCAAATTTCTTTGATCTTCAAGTAAGTATATTGTTAAATTTTTGTACATTTAAAAATTATTTGTGAAGGACCAGTATTATTAGACTCATTCCACACAGTGGATTTGCAAATACAGAATAAACTCTTTAAAAATTTAGGGAGCTTTTGAAGGTCACTTGAAAATTCATTGTGGCCTGTGCTAACCAAAATTAAATAAGAATAAGTGGATTGTACTAAAAATCCATCCTTAAATCTCTGTTGAGATACAAATAAACTCTAGGACAGAATAAAGTCCAATACAAAGATAAATTAAGAATATAAATATTATGTAAGTGTATATGTATACATATATTTCTATATTATTCCATATTAAGTGTATATATATTTTAAATTTAATCTATATATTACTGCTCAGGTATTTATTTAATCCTATGTTCCCACTTATTCAGTATGTTGCCATTTTTCTTTTCAAAAGCAATCTGCTCTCTCCTACAATTTTTTTCCTATTTGTATATTTTGACTTCCTTAATTTTTCTTCATGTTTTATGTATACTAAGCTTGAATTATTGTCTTTGCCCATTTAATTATCACATGAACTGGTTTTTAATGTTCTATTATTATGCTAGCAATTTTAATTAATATTTCTTATTTTTCTTGTCCTTTCACCATTCTTCACTTCCACTGAAGTAAAAGTTATGTCATTTTGTCTGACTTTTGCAATGATCTTCTGTTTAACCAGCATGTGCTTTCCCCTCTGGGACATCCAGCAGACTTCTCCTGCCCTTCGTGATGACTCAGCTCAGGTGAGTGTTCCCTTGCCTAGCAGGTGGTGTCTGAGCACTCCCTTCCCCCTACTCTGGTAGGATGAGGTAAAGCTTCTCTGTGTCCCCACAGCAAGCAGTGCATATGGCTCTCATAACACTTGTTTTTTCATCTTTTTATCTTTCCTTTGAGCTCCTTGATGGCAGGATCATTTTGCTCCCCTCTGATTTCTCAGCCCCTCACACATCTAGGAGAAAATAAATGCCTCTGTGCCCTTTCCTTGATAAAAACTCTTGTATTTAAAAAATATATATATATTTTTAGGAGTGAAACATATCTTCTTTTGTAGATAGATATTTAAATTCAGGTTGCTTGGAAATATTTCAGATACTTCTGAAATCTTAAGATATGTTAAGCATTACAAAAAAAATATTGGCCAAAGTATATCTTTTACAGATATCAAAATAATAATTTCAAGAAATTAATAGGCATTTTTTGTATGCCACTAAGGTACTTGTGTTATGCTGTTTTCCTGAGTGTGTTCTCATTTTGGTTCTTACAACAGCCCTGACAATGTAATTATCTTAAGTCTACAGAAGTAGAAACTGAGTTAAAAATAGGATCCCTCTCTATCTCAGTGGAAATCAGTAATCATTTTCCTTGACTTATCTGCTCCTTTGCATTCTTATGTGCATTCTCACCGAGTGGCACTTCCATTCACTAGATTGTACCCGTTAGGACCAGGGTGCCATTTGTGACTGTCTTTGCCCTCTCTACTTATGGCCTGTCACATGATCCTGTTTGATAGAACTTTCTTACAATCTCTGAATCCACCCACATTGCTCTATTAATGCAGCTACTCCCCTAGTCCAGGCTGCCTTCATTACTCACCTGAGTTCCTGCTACAGTTTCCTAATGGGTCTCCCTGCCTCCAGCCTCCCTGCAGTTCACTTCATTTTTCACTATCATTGCAGAAACATGAATCTTTTCTAATCCCTCAGTATGATTATGTCACTATTCCTCTAAAAATATTTCCATGACTTCCCTATTCTCCACCAGGATAAAATGCAAATTCATTCCTTATCTGGATCCTTCTTTTTCTCTTTGTTCATGAATCACTACTCTGCTGTTCACATGATGCTCCAGTCTGATAGGATGTTCTGTTTTCCAGAGCTCTTTTGTTTTCCTCCCACCTCCCCTCTTTCTAGGATTTTGCATGTGTTCTTCTGTCTCCATGGCACATTTTTGTCTGACTGCCTTCCTGTTGCTACTTTACCTATCTGGTACCTTCTCATCCTGTTAGCTCTTAGACATTCCAACTTCTCTAAGAACATTTTCCCAATCGATGCTCATTTTACCTCCAACAACACCAGCTCTGTCTAAAGTAGGATGTGCCTCTTCTGTGCTTCTATGGTATCTCGCATTTCACCTATCATAACATTTACCACAGAAAATTGCAGCTACCTGTTTATTACTCTGTGTCTCACAGGCTGGGCTGGTGATTTGCACATCTACATATTTTAAACATGTAATGCTGTGCTTGGGACCTTAGGAGGCATGCAAATAAAGATTTGCCAGATGAATGAACAAGCTTTTCAAACATTTCTCACCTTAAAAAAGATAAATTACTCTCAACATTTTGCTTGATTATATGTTAGGACAAAATTCAAATTTTAACATCCAGTATTTTCACAAAAATAATGCAATTGATATGTTTGTTTCTATTTTTCTTTAAAAAGGAGTTATTTGGTAGCCAGGGCTGCTCCAATGGACTTAATCACTGGGCATTTCAGAAACCAGTACTTGAAGGTGACTGATCAGAGAACATACAGAGAAGACTATTAGCCTTGATTACATAGAATCTAGGTCATTTTCTTAGGTTGAGGTAGAGGGAAAAATTCTATGGAATTATTATAAGCTGAGAGCTAAAAAAGATATCTGTAATATGTACATACTGACTCCAGGACTCAGATTTGCTTAGAAACGTGGAAGAAAAATCAGCTACAAAATAGTGATAGGTCTGGCAACAGTGGGAAGCTAGAAGGAAAAGGAAGGGTGTCTTTACCTGGAGAAAGGGAGAAATTATTTTGGGGAGAGAGATAAAGACGTTAGATGACAGGATACATAGATGTGAAAGGTAAAGAATACACATGCACTCTTAGCCCCTTCTAAAGAGAGGGTTATTTTAGTTATTCTTAGTGACTGACAACTAAAACAAATGATGAGGTGAGGTCTTAGAGACAAAATTCAACAGACTGACCCAGAGTTTGCCCAGGACCGTGAAATAATTAGGAATGCCTTCTGAAAGTTGTAGATAGGGAATTAATATCAATACATTTTTGAGAGTCTCTCTTGGATGACCGGAAAGGCCACACTAATGATTATAGAAAATTTGGACGGATCTGAGGTTACTATGCTGGAAATTTCACTACTGACCATCTTGGATATTATTAGATGAGTTTCAGGGTGACCAAAGTTATTATAAATAGGGAAACACACACTTGGTAAGTCCCTTGGGGAAACATGGCCAGAATTTATGAGATTTGGATTCTTTAATAACGTAGATTGATCATGAAGCACATTAAAAATGAGTCAAATGGGACCAATACAGACAGATAAAGCTTGGATTACAAGTTGGACTGATGGAAGGCTATTTCCTGTGTGGAATAACCCTTAACCCTGCCCAGGGATTTGAAGGAGGGCAAACTTTATCTGAAGAATAGATGTTTGTAGCAGACCTTGGACTTAATGACTTCTTATCGCTCACTGTGGAGGACTCTGTAAGACAATCTATAGTTACAAAAACAAATTTGAGGGTGGGGAAGCAAACAAAGCAAAACAAAACAAAACAAAAAACACCAGTAAAGAATATTATTGTTAATACTTCTTGTGGTAGAAAGGAAATGGCAACAATCTAAGGATTATGTTGAAATGATCAAGACTCATTTGGTCCTGCTTGAAAGGAATAGGGGAACAATGGCCAGATGTGGGAGGCTGGAGATGGGTTCCATTACTGTGGGGAACAAGATGGCAGAAAGAAGAGTTTCTGCCGCTAATAAATTGTGCAGCTTATAATAGGTTGGGAAATTAAAAAACAATGAAGTAATGAAAAGCTTTGGGGACTAAAACATGTCAGATGTCAGATGACAACAAATGTAATGTGGTCACAAGATTCTAAAAAGTGATTGTCTAGTGAAACACATATGGAGATCAAGGATAAAGTTTTGCTCAAGTGAAGTTTAATATGCTCAAAGAATTCTATACCAGGAAGTAATAACACCTGCCTGTTTAGTACAGGAATTTTTCTGGGGATGAAAGACACTGAGATTATAAGTGTTTGGGCCTGTAGGGAATGCAAGACCATACAATTTTTTTGGAGGAAAGTAGAGTATGCCCTTTTCTTAAGAGAGAGTGGAGGCCACTCATGTGCCAGGAAATTTATAACAAGTGTTTAGATTTTATTCCTCCAGAGAGGAGGAAAAATAGTAGGAGGATTTCTCTTCTTTGGGTGTGGGAAACCAGTGTCACAATTACTCTCTTGAGAGGAGACTTCTAGTAGTTGAATTTATGTTTATATGTCTTGGGCTCTAGACACTGGCATGAATTCACCAGCCTCCTGGCAAAGCTGAAACAAGAAAAGATTTTCTTTTTCTATCCTGTTTTCTCTTTCTACACTAGATTAGCACCTACTCTCCAATAATACAAGGTGTCTGCTACCTTGACTGGCAGAGCAATGTGAATCTCATTGTAAGATATGCTTGGTTCTGAAAGTATTATTTTTTGTTTGGGATAGGGTTGTCAGCTACAAGATACTGATTTTTTTTTTAAGGTGGGGCTTATGCTGTGGAAAAAGGCAAGAGAATGTCAGACTAGTGAAACTTGTTTCTGGAATTTTGGGGAAAATTAAAAAATAAATTCATAGGAAAGATAAATACAATCCTTTGATCTGAGATTCTAAGCAAATTATTGCTTATGAGGGAAAAGGGGTTCTAAAAATATGTTCTTACTTTAAATTCCTGAATAAGTCCAAAGAGAAGGAAAAAGAAAGGACCTATAGAAGTCGTAAGAACACCAGATAATTTTTGGTGCAAACCTAAAAGATCAATCTATCTATGGCCTATAGTAGATTATGTATGTATACACGCACACGCACACACACACACACATATATAATGAAAAACATATATATATATATATATAAAATGAAAGACATGTATAAAATGGAAAATATACATATATAATGAACAATAGATATAATGGAGAGATATACATATTTATAATGGTATATATATCTTTTATATGTATATACAATGGAAGGAAAGGCTAATGACAAGGAAAGATACTAAAGAGGTCTTTTTTTTAACATTTTTTATTGATTTATAATCATTTTACAATGTTGTGTCAAATTCCAGTGTTCGGCACAATTTTTCAGTTATTCATGGACATATACACACTCATTGTCACATTTTTTTCTCTGTGAGTTATCATAACATTTTGTGTATATTTCCCTGTGCTATACAGTGTAGTCTATTCTACAATTTTGAAATCCCAGTCTATCCCTTCCCACCCTCCACCCCCCTGGTAACCACAAGTCTGTATTCTCTGTCTGTGAGTCTATTTCTGTCCTGTATTTATGCTTTGTTTTTGTTTGTTTGTTTGTTTTTGTTTTTTAGATTCCACATATGAGCAATCTCATATGGTATTTTTCTTTCTCTTTCTGGCTTACTTCATTTAGAATGACATTCTCCAGGAGCATCCATGTTGCTGCAAATGGCATTATGTTGTCGGTTTTTATGGCTGAGTAGTATTCCATTGTATAAATATACCACCTCTTCTTTATCCAGTCACCCGTTGATGGACATTTAGGCTGTTTCCATGTTTTGGCTATTGTAAATAGTGCTGCTATGAACATTAGGGTGCAGGTGTCATCCTGAAGTAGATTTCCTTCTGGATACAAGCCCAGGAGTGGGATTCCTGGGTCATATGGTAAGTCTATTCCTAGTCTTTTGAGGAATCTCCACACTGTTTTCCATAGTGGCTGCACCAAACTGCATTCCCACCAGCAGTGTAGGAGGGTTCCCCTTTCCCCACAGCCTCTCCAGCATTTGTCATTTGTGGATTTTTGAATGATGGCCATTCTGACTGGTGTGAAGTGATACCTCATTGTAGTTTTGATTTGCATTTCTCTGATAATTAGTGATATTGAGCATTTTTTCATGTGCTTATTGATCATTTGTATGTCTTCCTTGGAGAATTGCTTGTTTAGGTCTTCTGCCCATTTTTGGATTGGGTTGTTTATTTTTTTCTTATTGAGTCGTATGAGCTGCTTATATATTCTGGAGATCAAGCCTTTGTCGGTTTCACTTGCAAAAATTTTCTCCCATTCTGTAGGTTTTCTTCTTGTTTTACTTCTGGTTTCCTTTGCTGTGCAGAAGCTTGTAAGTTTCATTAGGTCCCATTTGTTTATTCTTGCTTTTATTTCTTCTAGGAGAAAATTTTTGAGATGTATGTCAGATAATGTTTTGCCTATGTTTTCCTCTAGGAGGTTTATTGTATCTTGTCTTATGTTTAAGTCTTTAATCCATTTTGAGTTGATTTTTGTATATGGTGTAAGGGAGTGTTCTAGCTTCATTGTTTTACATGCTGCTGTCCAGTTTTCCCAACACCATTTGCTGAAGAGACTGTCTTTATTCCAATGTATGTTCTTGCCTCCTTTGTCAAAGATGAGTTGGCCAAAAGTTTGTGGGTTCATTTCTGGGCTCTCTATTCTGTTCCATTGGTCTATATGTCTGTTTTGGTACCAATACCATGCTGTCTTGATGACTGTAGCTCTATAGTATTGTCTGAAGTCTGGGAGAGTTATTCCTCCAGCCTCTTTCTTTATCTTCAGTAATGCTTTGGCAGTTCTAGGTCTTTGATGGTTCCATATGAATTTTATTATGATTTTTTCTAGTTCTGTGAAATATGTCCTGGGTAATTGGATAGGGATTGCATTAAATCTGTAGATTGCCTTGGGCAGTGTGACCATTTTAACAATATTGATTCTTCCAATCCAAGAGCATGGAATATCTTTCCATTTTTTAAAGTCTTCTTTAATTTCCTTCATCAATGGTTTATAGTTTTCTGTGTATAATTCTTTCACCTCCTTGGTTAGATTTATTCCCAGATATTTTATTACTTTGGGTGCTATTTTAAAGGGGATTGTTTCTTTACTTTCTTCTTCTGTTGATTTATCGTTAGCGTAAAGAAATGCAACTGATTTTTGAACGTTAATTTTGTAACCTGCTACCTTGCTGAATTCTTCAATCACTCTAGTAGCTTTTGTGTGGACCTTTTAGGGTTTTCTATATATAGTAACATGTCATCAGCATATAATGACACTTTTACCTCTTCTTTTCCAATTTGGATCCCTTTTATTTCTTTCTCTTGCCTGACTGCTGTGGCTAGGACTTCCAGGACTATGTTGAATAGGAGTGGTGATAGTGGTCATCCTTGTCTTGTCCCAGATTTTAGTGGGAAGTTTTTGAGTTTTTCACCATTGAGTGCTATGCTGGTTGTAGGTTTGTCATATATAGCTTTTATTATGTTGAGATATGTTCCCTCTATACCCACTTTGGCGAGAGTTTTTATCATAAATGGGTGTTGAATTTTATCAAATGCTTTTTCTGCATCGATTGAGATGATCATGTGGTTTTTGTCCTTTCTCTTGTTGATGTGATGTATTACACTGATTGATTTGCGTATGTTGAACCAGCCTTGTGTCCCTGGGATGAACCCCACTTGGTCATGATGTATAATCTTTTTTATGTGTTGTTGGATTCTATTTGCTAAAATTTTGGTGAGGATTTTGGCGTCTATGTTCATCAGTGATATTGGCCTATAATTCTCTTTTTTTGTAGTGTCTTTGCCTGGTTTTGGTATCAGGGTGATGGTGGCTTCATAGAATGAGTTTGGGAATAATCCCTCCTTTTCAACCATCTGGAAGAGTTTGAGAAGGACTGGTATGAGTTCTTCTTTGTATGTTTGGTAGAATTCCCCGGTGAAGCCGTCCGGTCCTGGACTTTTATTTGTAGGGAGCTTTTTAATTGCTATTTCTATTTCCTTTCTAGTGATCGGATTGTTCAAGTGTTCAGATTCTTCTTGATTCAGTTTTGGTGGACAGTATGTTTCCAGAAACTTGTCCATCTCCTCTAGGTTATCCAGTTTGGTTCCATATAGTTTTTCATAATATTCTCGTATGATATTCTGTATTTCTATTTTGTTTGTTGTAATTTCTCCATTTTCCTTTCTTATTTTGCTAATTTGTGCCCTCTCTTTTTTCTTCTTTGTGAGTTTGGCCAGAGGTTTGTCGATTTTATTTACTTTTTCAAAAAACCAGCTTTTGGTTTGGTTGATTTTTTCTATGGTCTTGTTAATCTCTATTGTATTTAATTCCTCTCTGATCTTTATTATTTCCTTCCTTCTGCTGCTTTTTGGGGCTTTTTGTTCTTCTTTTTCTAATTCATTCAGGTGGTGGGTTAAATTGTTTATTTGAGATTGTTCTTCTTTTTTGAGGAAGGCCTGTATCGCTATAAACTTCCCTCTTAGCACTGCCTTTGCTGTGTCCCATAGGTTTTGAGTGGTTGTGCTTTCATTATCATTTGTCTCAAGGTATTTTTTAATTTCAGCTTTGATTTCCTCATTGATCCATTGTTTTTTCAATAACATATTGTTTAATCTCCATGTTTTCCTTTTTTTCTCCTTTGTTTCTCTGTTGTTGATTTCCAGTTTCATGGCATTGTGGTCAGTAAAGATGCTTGAGATAATTTCTATCTTCTTAAAATTGTTGAGGTTTCTTTTGTGCCCAAGTACATGATCGATCCTGGAAAATGTTCCATGTGCACTTGAAAAGAATGTATATCCTATTTTTGGGGGGTGTAATGCTCTGAAAATATCCACCAAATCTAGTTTTTCTATTGTAGTATTTAATTTCTCTGTTGCCTTGTTTATTTTCTGTCTGGAAGATCTGCCTAAAGAGGTCTTTTTTTTAGGGTAGCTAAAGCTCAGAATAAAATAAAGTTCACACAAATGCTTAAGAAGTATTAAACTTATGATCTGGGTTGAAGAGCAAAGAGGGAAGACAACGGTGCTGAAGATCATGTGATGCTCACAGATGAATTAGAGACAGAGTGATGCAATTCCAGTTGAATTTTCATTTTACATCAAGGGCAGAAATCTTAAAATTGGAAAGGGCAGAACATACAGTGTTAAGGAGAAAATGAAGTCTCAGGAAGGTGAGGAGATGGGGAACATTCATTTTCTTTCAGTAAGTTCAGGTCTCCAGGCCCAGAAAAGTATGTCCAAACCCAGATGAAATATATGAGCTGAAAGGATTTGAAGATGACATCTCACAGCAATTACCAGTTTCTAATTGTTCTTCATTTTGTGGGATATATGATGGAATTGAACAGAAACAAATTATGAATAAATATCCTGATTTTCAAAAAGATTAATAGTAGACTCTGGGATCTACAGATTGTTGAGCTTGACATGGATTATTATCATGATAAAATAGGTAATTAAATAATTGGTTTGAGCAATTAGAAGGCAATGATGATCAGTCATAGGTTTTCCAAAAGCAATTTATTTTACAAGTTGTTCATTTGTTATTCATTTGTAACAAATGGTTATTGAATATCAGATTGTCCCAGGCATTGGTCTGGATGCTTTTGAAAGAGCAGGGTCCAAGAGAGGTAAGTGGGAAAAACAAAAATAGGTATAAGTAATGAGTTAAAAATAAATCACAAATTATTGTAGGTATTATAAAAAAAAAATAAGCTGAGTGAAGAGTAAGTCCCTGTGATGAGGGCATAATATAGGGTAGTTAGGAAGGAAGGGGCTTTCTGAGGAGATAAATTTGAATTAAATCTGGGAGAATGAGAGAGTGAGCTGTGCAAAGACCAGGGGAAGAAGGAACAGCATTTTCAAAGAGCTGAAATGTTAGGCAGTTAGATACAAATGAGCACCGAGCAAAGGGAGAGGAAGGGGGAGGGTGCAATCCAGAAGATAACAGTGCGCCTGCACTCAGGACAAGGGGTTTCAAAGGGTTTTACTTCCTCTAAATGAGTGCCAACGAAGAAGCTGGTGAGAATCAAATGCTGTGCTGCGCAGTAGAGAGAAGGACCGGGTTTAGCATGACCCAGCATGACCTCATTATAATGTAATTAGCATTGCGGTTTGGTCCCCCTCCTGTAGGGTTTTCTGTGTGCATCATGGGTAAGAACATGCGTAAAAGAGATGAACATGCTTAAGCACTCAAGAGATGTGAGCTCTCAATCAATCATGAGAATACCCCCTAAGCCAGGATATGATAGGAGAAACAAATGAGCAGTGCCATTTTTCTCTCTTGGGTTGGCCTGCCTTCAATTCTCGGAGGTATACCTACTAACTTTTGCTGTACTAATAAAATTTTCTGTTTATTTATTTACTTTAATTTAAAAATTTTGTTTATATCATGCTTTCAGTCTCCAATTTAAATCCTTTTTCTTAGTAAGGCAAAGAGCCGAGGACTTTTTCCACTCTTCATGGTAACAAAAGGAAAGAATCAGTTTGGATATTTGAGGAGCATAAAGCAGATCAATGTATCTGAGATAAAGTGAGAGAGGTAGAGAGAAGGATCAGACAATCCTGGAGAGGAAGATAGGAGTCAAGGTACATACTGCCTTGTGGGCCAAGATGGGGAGTTTGAATTTTATTCTTAGAGCAGTGGGAAGCTATGACTGTTTGAAGTCGGGGACTGATGTGATGCGCTTTATGTTTTAGATGAAGACTATGTGGAGAGTAATTTCCAACATGGGTATGGGAAGAATGGAGGCAGGGAAATGAGATAGATTATTATAGTGACTCAGGCAATATGTGGTGGTGATTTAGTTGAGATCATGGCAGTGGACAGGAACTGATGGCTTGAACATATATATTTGAGATGGAAGAAAGAAGTTGATTGATTGGATACAGGAAAATAAAAGAAAAATCAAGGGCAGCTCTTAGACTTTTGGTCTGAGCAACTGGGTGAATAATGATGCTATTTCCTATGATGGGTAGGAATACATCTGTTGGGGGTAGGAGCTAGGAGGTAGGAGGGGACTCAGGAGTTGAATAATGTGAAGAAGAAAAAAAAAGGAGTCAGACAATGTAAGTTAGAGAGGCCGATTAGACATCCAAGTAGAGTGGGAAGTTGCCTATTGGAGTCTGAAGTTTAGGGAAAAGTTCAGAACTAAGGAGGTGTGTTTGGGACCTGGGAGCATATAGGATGTATTTAAGGGCATGGGGTCAATGAGTGTAGACAAAATGGACAAGAGAGCTCAGGATGAAATCCAGTTTTTGGAGGTTGGCCAAGAAGGACACTGAAAAGGCATGGCTGAGAGGGAGAAGGCAAATCAGAAGGGTGATGGTATGGAAGCTAAGAGTGTTTCTCAAGAAGAAGTCCATTGTCAAGTGCTTACTCAAGTTCTCATGTTGGGTAAGAAGAAGACAGGGAAATAATTCTACCACCATTTCCACTTAGGCTGTAGATCTCTTGCTATTCAAAGACTTTTCCTGCAAAGATCTATTTTGAATTATAAATTCCTATCTCTTGTCAGAAGCATAAGCCTTAATATCACTCACTTAAAAGGAAAAAAAAAACCTTGAATATTTGTTCTTCTCAACTACTTCCCTTTATCACTGATCCTTTTCATAGCACATTTTGTTACAATTGTATAACTTGTCTTTCATCCCCACCAGACTATTGAAATGACTGTTTTTATGGTTTCAAATGACCATAATAATACTTTGTCATATTGAATAAAGAATTCTCTATTTTCATTTAAAGTGAAAGTCCCAGCAGCATTTGACATACTTTCCTAAAAGATTTCTCTTTGCTTTCTCAATACTGTGTTCTCCAAGTTTTCCTCCTATCTCATTGCTTTTCACTCTTATGTCTTTTGCTCAATTCTCTTCTTCCTGATCTCTAAATTTGGAGTGCTTAAGGGCTAGATTCTAAATACCACTTGCAATGCTCCCTAAATATGTGTCTTTAGTCTCAACTTTTTCGCTGAGGTCCACACTCAATTCTCCTTGACACTTAAACCTAGATGTCCAACCATTATCTCAAAATTATCATGCCCAGGATAGAACTCCTTATTCCCTGTCCTTTCAGATCTGCAGGAAATCTGCTTTTCTCTGGGCTTTCCTGTTTACATTAAAATCTCCACCATTCATCTGTTTGATTAAGTCAACAATTTGTGAGTTATTTTCAATTCACCAGCAAGTTGTGTTGGCTTTTCTTCAAAACACTTCCTGAATTTCATCCTTTAAAAACTCATTCCTTTGTTACAAATTTGACTAACCCAACCTCATGCTATCCCATGTGACTGGACTGTAATAGCCTCCTGTTTTCTCATTTCTGTTCTTGTTCTCCTTATTCTCCATTTCCCACAGAGTAGCCAGATTTTGTCTTCTAAAAGGGAGAATCAAATCACATAACTTTGTTACAGTATGTTTTTTTAATCTTTAGTATTTCCTATAGTTCTTAGGATCTCTGTCTTTCTGCTTACATTGCCCATCTGTTCTTGAATACTTTATCCATTAGAGCCCATAGCATATTAATCATAGCCTTTTTTTAACATTCTTTTTTTTTTAAATTGAAGTATAGTCACTTTACAATGTTGTGTCAATTTATGGTTCACAGTTGTTTTAAATTCCTGGTCTGGTAGTTCCAGCATACTCCCATGTCTGGTTCTGAAGCTTGCTCTGCCTCTTCAAATTTTGATCTTTGCCTTTTGATATACCTTGTAGTTTTTTCCTTGATAGCTGGGCATGATGTGCCAGGTAAAAAGAATGGCCAAAAAATTGGCCTTTAGTAATGTGGTGGTGAGGTATTGGGAGAGGGGAAGCATTCTATAGTCTTACAATTAAATCTTAGTCTTTTCATGAACCTATGCTTCTGGACTGTGAAGTTAACAAATGTTTCTCAGGTTTTTTTTGTTTTGTTTTGTTTTTGTTTTTTGTTTTTTATAATCTCAGGTGGGACACGATGGCTAGAGTGGGCTGGAGTTAGGTATTGTCCTTCCCTTGTTCAGTTAGGTTCTGATAAACCCCTAGCAGGTTGTGCTCAGATAAACTAGTTTCCTCTGAGGGCAGGCCTTGATAAGAACAGAATGCTCTGTGTTATTTCATACTGGTTCATTTCCCCTCTACCCCTACTGGAGCCAGAGAGAGTTTTTCTGATATTGACTGTGGGAGTTTGATGGAGCTCCTGGGGTCCCTCTGGAGTTTTTAACTCTTAGACTGGTCCACACTCAGCCTTCAGCAATTTGTCAGTTACAGTCCTGGTTTTCCTACCCTGGCATTGATTCTCACTGAGGTTTCCTCTCTTGAAACCAAGACTCCCTGTATTTGCCTGTCTGACTCTCCAGTATTGAAGGCAGCATTTGCCCTGTGTCCTTCTTCCCTTTCCTCTCTTACAGATCCAGGAAAAGTTGTTGATTGCTCAGTATGTTCAGCTTTTTACTTGTTAGGACAGAGTGGTGACCTCAAAGCTCCTTACAGGAGGAACCAGAAATTAAAGCCCCACTTTTTTAAAATTAAAAAATTTTTTAAATTATTTTTTAAACATTTTTTATTGAGTTATAGTCATTTTACAATGTTGTGTCAAATTCCAGTGTAGAGCACAATTTTTCAGTTATACGTGAACATACATATATTCATTGTCACATTTTTTTTTCACTGTGAGCTACCACAAGATCTTGTATATATTTCCCTGTGCTATACAGTATAATCTTGATTATTTATTCTGCATTTTGAAATCCCAGTCTGTCCCTTCCCACCCCCCGCCCCCTTGGCAACCACTAGTTTGTATTCTATGTCTATGAGTCTATTTCTGTTTTGTATTTATCTTTTGTTTTTTTAGATTCCACATATGAGCGATCTCATATGGTATTTTTTTTCTTTCTGGCTTACTTCACTTAGAATGACATTCTCCAGGAACATCCATGTTGCTGCAAATGGTGTTATGTTGTCATTTTTATGGCTGAATAGTATTCCATTGTATAAATATACCACCTCTTCTTTATCCAGTCATCTGTTGATGGACATTTAGGCTGTTTCCATGTCTTGGCTATTGTAAATAGTGTTGCTATGAACATTGGGGTGCAGGTGTCTTTTTGAAGTCGGGTTCCTTCTGGATAGATGCCTAGGAGTGGGATTACAAGGTCATATGGTAAGTCTATTCCTAGTCTTTTGTGGAATCTCCATACTGTTTTCCACAGTGGCTGCGCCAAACTGTATTGCCACCAGCAGTGTAGGAGGGTTCCCTTTCCCACTTTCAATCTTAAAGTGTATTTTGGGCAATAAAGGGTATGGCCACCCTACTTAAAACATCTAATGGGTGTCCACTGCAAATAGAATAAAATTCATCCTTCTTACCATGCCCCATAATATCATATGTATCCTTGCCTTTCTGTCCTGTCTTCTTACAGTTGTCTCCATGGTTCATCACTTTACTTCTAGCATTTGGGTCTTTGTCTAAGTGGTTTTCCCTGCCTGGGACGCTCTTCCTCCAGGTTATCAAATGGATGACTCCTTTTCATCACTTAAGGCTCAGGTGTGGTTTCTCCTCCTTTGAGAGAATTTCTCTGGTTGTGTTATCTAAATTAGTATCCTCTGATTACTCTCTGTTCCCATATTGTTTTTATTTTTCTCATAGTACTTAGCATTTTATGACATTATTTACACTTAAAGTCTGTTTCCCACACTACAGTTAAGTTCCATGAAGAGAGGGACTTTGCCTTGCTCACTGCAGTATTGCTAGTTCCTAGAGTAGTTTGGAGCACTTGACTAGGTGCTCAAACTTTTGAATTAATGAGAGAACACAGAAATTATTAAGGACGTTGGCAAGAGTTGTTCCACTGGAATAAGGGGGAAAACTTTACATCATAAAGTGAATGGGAGGCAAGGAATTAAAGACGTTGACTCTTTCTGCAAGTACTGTGAGTACTAGTCACATGCAAATCATCATGCTATGAGCCATTTGGGATAAAAAGGGAATCAATAATTAATATGTTCCCTATGCTTAAGAAACTCTGTTAGGAAGTAAAAGATAAATACGCATAAGGACAGTGCAAGTCATATCAAAATATTCTTTCTTTTTTATACTTTTAACACTTAATCTCATTTTTATATTAACATGGTTATGAGATTGATAGAGGATATTGCTGGTATATCGTACCTCTATATTTTTAGGGCACTTGACAAAGTGTCTCATAATTCTTGTGTCAATAAAATGGCAAAATGTGGGCAGAATGAGAGGCTAGGATTAAGAGATGATTTGAAGTTTGTCCCCAGAAGGTTGGTTACCAGGGTGGTGTCAATTTGAATTGAACTTTTAAGTAGAATAGGCTTTGGTAATATATAACTGAATTTATCTGAATAGGTAATTGTACTCTTTAAATTGGGAGAAATCAACAATACTTTGAGATACTGAATGCTTATATACTATTCTTTCCTCTGATTGTGTAGGAAAACAAAACCTCAACACCTATATTTACAGGCTTTTTAAAGTCAATCCCTTCCATCATGGATCTAACTGAATTTTTCACTGATGGAGCACTTACCACAAATAACTGGGAGATTAACTCCAAATTATAGTTTTTGCTTAATTCACACCCATTTCTAACAGAGCTTATTATTAGCTAATGGAACTGAAATTTACTATGGTATAAAACAATTAATGTCTCGTGCACATTTGTGCCTGGAAGAGAAGATATGTGGAGATAAGAAGCCAATGAAAAAAATGGATGTGCATTAAGACTAGGAATGAAAAATAGTAACTTTCATAAACAGACTTTTACTCTAGGGCAGTGATACTTAACCAGGGGTAATTTTTCTCCCTAGGAGATATTTGGCAATATCTGGAGACATTTTTGGTTATCATGATGGGTGGTGGGGGTTTGCTACTGCTGTCTAGTGGGTACAAGTCCAGGATAACATCCTACAAAGCACTAGACAGGCCCCTTCTCCCCCCAAAATCAAGAATTATCTGGACCACAATGTAAATAGTACCATGCTTGAGAGAATCGTCTCTATAGATAGTGGTTCTTAAACTTTGATGTGCATCAGAATCACCTGAAGAGCTTGTTAAAACATATTTCTGTATTGGGTCTCCAGAGTTTCTGACTCAGCAGGTCTGGAGTTTAAGTCCTGGGGCCTGAGAATTTATGTCCCGGTAAATTCTGCTGGTCTGGAAGGCACATGTTCATAACCACTGCTCTAGCGCTAATATTTTTAAAAGAAAAAATTTAAAACTCCTGAATTAAAACAAAAAACCAAAACAAACACAATGAAGACACATAAAAGGTCTGCTGTCCTCATATCTCTTTGATTCATTTCCCCCTTTATTTTTAATCATGTGATAAAGCCATAGTGCATGGTTTTAAAACTTTAGCACATGTATTGATTCCTGTAACCACCAATATTTTCATGACACAAAACAGTTCCATCACTCCAAAAAATGTTCTTGGATTACCACTTTGTAGCCACATCTTCCTTCTTCTGATCTTTGGAAAAAGCTGAATTCTTTATGGCTTTATAAGTAAAATTTAAGACCTCTGTTGGTGACTTGTCTGTCTACTTCTAATGTTTGCATTTTGGAAACATGTTCTGTAAAGATTCATCTACTTCATTTTTACAACAAATATTTATTGAGCACTTGTGCTATGCCAGGCATTGTCCCAGGTGCTAGGTTTCCAAGAGGTGATTCTTGACATTCTAGAATGGTGATTCAATATGGAAGCTAGTAAAAAAACAATTAAAATATAGAAGGTAATTATGTTAGGAGAATATGCTACATCTAAAACACATGAGTTAGGGACCCACTAGTTTTAGAAGCCACATGGGGAAGGGAAGGGAAGGGAAGAGAATACTGATCACCCCCTTTGTGACTCTCTGCTCAACAAAAAATTTCTGAGCACTTACTATGTACTAGGCACTCAAGATCTTTCACTAATTTCTTGATTTTTGCTTAGCAGTTAGAATCAAACTTGGTATGTATTGATTGCACTACCTATTTACTGCCTTTATTCACACCCTCATTCCATCTCTTTCAGCATCCTTATTATATTGCTCATCATACTCTTTAAAGCTAATACCAAGCTCTGATTGCTCCACGTGAAAGTATTTTGCCCTAGTAGTTGTCCTGGTGTATTTTTCAAACCATGGGTCATGACCCATTAGAAATTTTTGAAATCAGTTAAATGAACAGCATTTTAAAAGGGGAAAACACAGTAGTTTAAATATTAGTTTATTTGAACCAAGTGAAACACCCAGTATTTTGCTATTTTGCACCAAATAAAAGGCAGTTGCACATGTTCAACCTGATAGATAATGTTAGAGATGATCACAGTTGGTTAGGCTTAAGTTTGTTTTGAAGAACTTTTGTTTCACTCTGGCATTAAAAAACAGCAACAACAAAAACCCTGCTTCATGGTCAAAGAAATTTGAAAGTCAGTGTACTAGACCATCCACATTCTGTTGCTGAGTTATGCCACTGTGATCTAGGACACATACCTATGTGTTGAGTGACATAGCTAGGGCCACAGTCTAAGACTGGGCAATAATCCATACTTTGACCTTATTAGCTTTATGTTTTTACTTTCATTCAGCCTGCAGTTTAATTATGCATCCTATTTCCTTTTCTTCCTTTGTCTTCTCCTTTTTTCTCTTCTCTCTTCTCCTCATCCTTTCCCCCCACCTCCTCCTCTTTCTATCCTTTATGGCTTTACTGATGGATTCGGTTTTAAATAAGTAAAATAATTACCACCTGCCAGGGAGTGATCACTATTTTTTGCTGGTTAGTGAAATTGATGGACACAACATCACTTCAGCTGTTTCATTGTTAGTTGCTCTCATTTGTTTTTGTTTCTGCTTATACTTGGAGACTCTGGGAAAGTATTCTCAGTTCATGGTTTGTACAAATGATTTCAGATACTTGGGGAAACTGAGATGCTGCCATATCAGATGTTTGTTTAATGCTTTAACGTTTACTTTGGGAAGGTAGGAAGTGTTTTCACTGGCAGATGAGGAAATTGAGTTACCAAAAGATGACATGAATCTGCTTCACCTTTTGCATACTGAGAAATGCAGCAGTCTCTCTTCTGTATGAAACAGATCTCCCAGTACTAATTATGGTGAATAGTACTAAGCTGAATACACATTTGACTATCCTGGAAAGATGAAAAGACTGTCTCTGTGGATGCAGATACCATGATTCTATCCAACTCTTCTTAGTCCCCTAAGCTTCTTACCTTGATTTTATACTCAAATATCCTCTTCACTTCAAAAAGATACTCTCCCAGTGAACTGCATAGCAACGCGAAGGTCTTATTTATCTGTTTATTTATTGGCCAGGAAATGTTTTCTCCATTCATCAGGGATGTGCCTGTCTTCATCATAAGCTCTGTACACTGTGAAATAGAGTGCTCAAGCAGATGATTTTAGAAAGCTGCTTGCTGCGAACCGTGTGCCTTTAGATCTCTTTAACAGCCTGACATGAATTGCTGTCACTGGGCATTAAGGCAGCTACAATATTCTTGTCATTAATAGTCTGTGCTACTCTGCCATCATAATTGCTGACCTTAGCCTAGCCCTCTGCTGTGAATTAGAATTTCTGTTAAGAGGGAATATTAATGAAACGAAGTTAAATTCCTCAGCAATTTGCAACTGGAATTGAAGACAGCCTCCATTTCATTTTTAAAAGAGAATGACTTTGAATCTATAAACATTGCTCTTGTGACTTCAAAATGATAATCAAAATGCATAAATAATTATATGCAGAAACCTTTCTTTTTGAGGAGGTTGAAATAGGTATTTTGTTCACTCTATAAAATTCCTGAAATAATTAAAACATTTATTCTAAAGGACTGATATAAATAAATATAAAGGATATATGGATAACACCAGCTGAAGAATTGCTTACTGAAAAGTATAAGACGGAGAAATGCCTTCTTTTCATCACCATGTACTTTGCTAATTTTAAATAAAAAACTAGGCCAGGACATAACTTCTCTAGAAACGTACAACCACTGAAGCATAGAGCATATCCTATCCTGTTTTTGAATGTGGGTTTTTAATGTTTACCTCAACTTCCAAGAGATACCATATGCGTATATTGAATCTTCACTTATATTTTGATAGTGGAAATGAAATATTGAGTGGTATATTAATTGTGCTGAGTCATGAGTCAGGCTAATCATGGAAGTAACTATCAGGCTGATAGAAACATGACTGGCTTTGGGGACTTGATACTTGTGATGTGTTAAAAATGCTCTATAACCCTTTTTAGTGACATTTTAGAAGTTAAAAACTTAACCTTTTTACTGTAAATCTTCTCTTACCATACTGTCATATGGGGTACCTGATGCTGAGGACATTGTAATCATAGAATCAAGAAATTGGAGATTGTCTCAATTTTATGTTCTAATTACTTCATTTTTTTAAATTGAGAACTTTATTTTAAGATTATGGCTAATTTCTACTAATTTATTTCAATGAAAATAATTTCCTTAATTTACTGCTTCAAATTGAGATTATTTCCTTAGGTTAAATCTCTCTGCTTCTGTCTTTCCTAGATTTGGAGGCCATTACTAGTTCATTTATCTTTCTGTTAAAAATATTTACTAGGATAGCAAAAGTTAGTAGCAAGAAGAATTATGCAATTCATCTGGATTTAGAGTTTCATTTAATATCTCAACACAATTCTAATACTTCTGAATATTACTATGGGACTAAATGTTCACAGGACCTTCCGAAATAGCATGAGGGCTCACTATATAAATGTAAATGTGTGTGTGTATATGTATGTATGTATGTATGTATATATATATATATATATATATATATATATATATATATATATATATATATATATATATAAAAATATGTGTGTGTATATAGTTGATTAATATCACTGGTCCAGTTCAACTGATAGAAAGATGGTAAGACTGAATTTTTAGGTATACGTAAAGCCAGTTTTCACTTACTAGTAGCGATGTTGGCCCAATGAGTTATAATCTTAAGACATTGTAATAAGCTTGGATCTAGCTAGAGGAGCCAAAAGCTACCCTTCTCACTATATTGCCTACCTTCTATTTTTTCAAAGTGGAAAATTTATTTGCAAGTTGAATAAAATTTTACTTCATGGCTGTGGGATAAAGCAAATAGGCTTGAATGTAAGAGAGTGGAGGGGGGATAGTGGTCTCTAAGTGAAGGGAATTTGACTAGAAGATTTGATTTGACTATCTATCATCACTCACTCTCTCAGAAGTCCCCTGGAATGAGGTTTTCAAAAATAGTCATCTAGGTCAAGACATGATCCGTCTGATATCTGTGTTTACTTGTCTGGCAAGAAAACTCTCATTCCCAATCCCAGCTAAAAGAATTGTGGTTTCAGGAAAAGAAAACAGAATAAAAAGTAGTATTGCAAGATAAAAAATAAAAAAGGCACGTCAAGCTCTGTAATTATCAGGGCAGCTCAAATTTGGCAATCATCCTGTAAACTTAGAACTATTTTTCCTTCCCTCAATCTGGCATCTATAAGGGGAGCCAAGGAGAAAAATAAAGAAATGTTAGCAAGGTTATTTAAAGTCTGACCTCCCTGCCCAGACTTGCAGTTCCCTTAAAAATTGCATTATCATTTGGCCCTCTTGTTGGAGTAGACAGCGGGGGTAGCTATAGTTCAGTTTGAATGTAAAAAAAAAAAAAATCAATATTTAAACTCTTGTTAAGATGGTAGTAAAGTTAGGCAGTTCCAGTAAAACCTAAAAGAAAAAATGATATTTCATTTTGGTTTCAAAGTATAAGCATTTTTGATATAAACTTTGCTCTGCAAAAAAATGCACATTAATCACTAACAAGATTATTTTGAGCTTAAAAAATTCGGAATATTCACACAACAAACAGGCCAAATTTTGTGGGTTTTAAAAAATATTTTATTAATTATTATTTTATTAAAATTTTTTATTATTGTGAAAATTGGAATAAACAGTCAAGTTAATATAAATAAAAGTCAGGGAAATCATTAATAAACAAAATTAAAAAACAAGATTGTTTCCAAATTTTTGGCATATATTAATGTACAGTTAATCTATGAGATTAGTAATCAGTTTCAACTTTCTGTTAGAACACATCCTGATGTGGTAACATTCGTACTGGAGGTTAGTAAACTTTCAATTACATAGCATAAAATAGAAAAATAAACTTCACTAATTTTTATTGTTCTTTCCCTCATTCTGAATTATGAGGTTGTGGTAGGTATGTGATCTCTTGAGATATTCTGGGTATTTTAAATGAATGAATAACTTCTTGGCATACTATGTTGGTAGTAGAGAGACGGATAGGTGTATATATATATATATATATATATATATATATATACACACACATACACACATACATACACACACATATATATGCATAAATATGTGTGTGTGTGTGTGTATATATATATATAATCTATATATAGATATCTATCTCAATATCCAAGATAGAAGTAAATGAGGGATAATGTGACCTACAGGTGTCAAAATGAACCCCAGCTGCCTACATATTATCCTCATGATGAATGACTACTTTGGGTTAAAACACAAAAGACTGCTGATAATTTGAAGTGTATTAAACTACTCTTAGCTAATGGCCTTTGCTGGAATAAATGTATCAATACTGGTATCTGTTTATTCTCAAGTTGCAATCAAAGCGAGGGAGGTAGTCAGATAATAAGGACACTAAATCTCTGGGGAAGAAGTAGGAGGAGGGAACGGGTGAAGGTAAGGTTGACCCAGGGTGGACATTGCAGGTAGAGTTTGCTTACTTTGCATTTTGCTGAGTGTGTGAGTATTGATTACGTGGGTAAAGTGGTAGTAGGTAGGATAAATTATGCTATTATACCTTTCAAACCCAGGCTTCATTAGATTGTTGCCATGGTGAATATCTTTCCTTTAAGTGACTGCTTAAAACCTACTTCAGGTCATGAAGTAATTCCTGAAATTACGATAAAGATGCAAAACATTCTCTGCTTTTGGCAGAAAATTACTGTGGCTATGGGCAAACCAGTATCAGATGTAAACAAAGTTGTGCCATTTGATTCTTATTCTTCCAAAATCCTATGGCTTGACTTGAACTTAACTTATTTTTCTGTTTGTAACCTATTGAAAAAAGCAGAAGAATTTAGACACAGCTGATAGACAAAGTCATTAATTGTGAATGAAGGCTGTTACCTAACAAAACTTTTGCACATAGAGAAATTATTTAATGGAAACATTGACTTATGTCATAACAAGTGAAATAAAGACTTGAGGAAATGATCTGCAATAATTCAGACCTAGAATAAATTTCTTCTAAACTTTGATATAATGGGGAAAAAATTTTGGAATTTGTTTTGCTTAGAGTATCTGTATAATTGCCTTTTCTAATGCATGTGAATCTGGAAACTACTCATTTATCCATCTTTTATTCTGTAAATGTTTATTGAACACCTACTCTGGCTAAGAACTGGGAATGTGCGGCGAGATGAACAATACCATCCCTCCAAAAACTTCCCGTATTGCGGGACTCTTAGCCTTTTAATAACTGATTTTTATAACTTTGCAAAATACAAACAGAAAACGGATAAATCTAAGCAGATTTAAGGCCTACTCTTGAGATATTAACCATCAAGAATCAAACCAGACAAATGGCTAAATATTCTGAAAAGCAATTTAAAATATTCACTTCAGTCTCTTGAAGTGTGCCAAAATGAGATTGAAATAATAAAGCTCAGCTACATTTTCCACCCCTCACCATTTCTCAGCAAGTGACTCTGAAATCTTCGCGCTTCTTTGCCACAGATGCCCTAAATCTCCTCTAGCTCTTGATTTTTCCTTTCCATATCTTCATAATCTTTTCTTTATAACACTGCCTTTTCAGTGATCCTTGATTCTCCCCTCACTCACTTCCCTGATTTGGTACAACAAAGACCACATGACAGAGATAAAATACAAACACACACACACCCCTTTTTTTGTGACATAAAACTTATGAAAGTATTGGGTTATAATTTTAAAATAGTCTGTCTCAGAAAAATATATTTACAAATCTAAAAAGGCCTATTTGTTTATTGTTTTAGTTACTTAATATTAATTGAGTTGAATGATAATTTCATTTTGTTTTTTGCTTTGGATCTTCATAAGTCCATTTTGCTGTTGTAGAGCAGCCAAGTAGACTATGATATATACTCTATGTTTTTTCCGTAAACACATTTAAATAGATATCCTCTTCCTAGACTGACACCACAGTCTGGTGTTTGTCAATGTTCCTTAATCTTTTAAAACCAAAATATTTATAAAAACTTCAACTGTGTATATTTGGAAAAACTGCTGCTTTGTGCAGTAGCTTGAATAGTTCTCATAAAATTTTTATATTTAGTGCTAGCAAGTCTATAAGATGTTATGGCCGCATTGAAATCATAATAGTTCTATTGATATCATAATTGCTCTGATGGACCATTACAGTGTAAATACGCAAGTGCTCCTGACAAGCTACACTGTTAAATGAAGTCACCAAAAACCAGCTGAGTGTAACAATGCAGATACAACAAGCCTGCTGAAGAACTGGTGTTTGCTCACTGTGTAGGGACTAAGGAAGCAAGGAGGGAATTAGGTGACTGTCTGGTATCACATTCTTCTGCCCACTGCAAGGTAGAGGACAAGGAGGGTTGAGGCAGAGGACTGGTGAGGGCAGCAGTCGCCCACTTGCCTGGACATTTGACTTATTGTGGGAATTTGGGGGTGGCCTGTTTGATGGTCTGAGATCAGTTGTGCACTGAAAGAGTTGAAGAGTTTGAAATGCTAGGTTCCAGGATATAAGGCCTTATACATAGAAGTTAGACATTTCATCTGGTAACTCATTGTTCTGATTTAGGCTTCATTGCTTGTACTTCCTCTCCATAAAATTAAGAATGAGTAATTAATTCCAGGAGAAGGGATGGCATCTTAATTTAGTGATTGTTAGTGATTTAAATGAGTGATTCTTTAGAGATTGATGCTAAACAACCATTAATAATTATTTAAAAAGTTATAGTCACGAGTACTTTGTAGAAGGCTAGCAGGTCTTGAGTGTGCAAAACCTGGGACAGTGACTGAGTTCAAGAGCACAGATGGCTTCCTTAACAAAGTAACACTTGAGCTAAACTCAAACTGGGGAAGCAGTGGGAAATAACGAGGCATAAAATAGAGGAAGAATGTTCTAGCAAAGGGCAAAGACCCAAGGTAGGAGGGAATATGGCGTGTTTAAGAAACTGAGAAAAAGCTATTGTAGCTGGAGAGTGGAGAGCAGAGTGAGAGTGGCTGGAAAAGATGCTCTGAGGAGTATGCTCAGATGTTGCTTAATAATTGGATATTCAATAAACTATAAATGTACATGTACTTGATACCGTTTGAATTTTTTAAAGAGCAAAGTTAAGTGGGATGAGATTTTAAATGAAAAATTTTACACTTCTGAGTATTTTTACTAGAGAGAGAGATATTAGATGAGGGAATTTTCAGGAAGAATGTATTAATGTGCAAAGTTATTGACGGGCTCAATAAGCTAGTTAATTAGTTGGGTTTTCTTAATGAGTGGGTATATTTCAAATTCAAGAAAGATCAATTTTTCTATTTAGAAGTAAGTGTAACATACACCTAACTTATAATGGAATGTGTTAAATAATGAAATGGATTGATTTTAGTTATCACCATTGTTTTTCCAAGCTGAGAGATCCTTGTTTTCTTTTCTGATTGTATGTTATGATTGAGTTAGTCTTGTTTATTCATGCAGCATTTTCTTTCCTCTTGGTTCATTATATTTTAAAAGATTGCAATTTTTGAGTTTGAAAATAATTAGAAAAGTTATTTAATATTTACATGGTTCATTCATTCCTTGAACCGCATGCTAGTTTGCCATTAGTGGTGACTGGTGACTGAGGGAAATATGCTAGCTCTGGCTACCGGAGCATTGGGTTTATTTACTTGGAGATGATCAAACAACCGTAAGAACAAAACTTGTTACTGAAACTTTTCACTCAATTTCCAATGCAAAGTTAGCCAGTCTGGCTATATCTGTAATTACATGCAATTTTGAATGCATTTTATTTGCAAACTAATTTAATATTAAATAAAAATTTCTGCACTGCTCAGCCTTAACCAGTAATAATATGGTTACTTCTAACAAGTTTACTTAGGAATCTTTTTTTAGTTTAATAATGATAGTGATGTGATAAAATGTCCCGTGTGTAGGAATCAAATGAAATATTCGATATTTTTAATACTTCCTGTAGTAATTTATTATTCAGGTATGCATGTTTCTAGCCTCTTCCAGGATGCCGTCACAGTTCAGATGGGTGTAGAGGTGAGGGTGAACTTTGTATAGAGTGTTGACCATAAGCCAGGCACTGTGCTGGGCACTAGATAAGCTTATCAGGAGCTTACCAAGATAGCACTAATATTTATGCTCATGGAACTTCTAGTCTAGTTGGAGAGACAGACTAAATAACTAGTTTCAAACTAGTTATTTAACATACAGTTTTGACAAGCTTATGAGGGCAAATAATAAGGAAGCTAGCTTTGTTTTGAGTGATCCTGAGAAGATCAGGGCACCCAGGAAAACTTTCCCCTGAGTAAATGACTTTTAAGGAGAAAGCTGAAAGTAATTAACAGTTGAAGGTTAGGCTGAGTGGGAGGAAGAGCCCTCAAACAAAGGCCCTGAGGTGGAGGAAATTGGCATCAATTCAAGGACCTAAAAATATTATTATTAATTATAATTAATAGTTACAATTGTTGATAATAAATGATAATAATAATTACTGGCTGAGGCCAGTAATTGGGAGGTGCACTGAAAGTCAATTATTACCTGCTCTACTACTCTGCCTGAAGAGATTCTTTCTGCTGTATTAAATTTATTGACAAGATTTTTATGAGCCGTGGTTACATTGATTGAAAAAAATAACTAAGAAGTCACTGTTTTTGCTGTCTTTTTCTCCCTTTTGCCAAACATTGAAGATCATGAGAATTTGCTTGTCGAAAATTATGAGGAGCTGGAATTTAAATTGGGTCGTTGCACAAAAATGAAATGTATAAAACTTTCCAAGAAAAGATGTAAATAGACGTAATTACAAATGGGGAAGTGGGGATTATCTATTTTTCAAACTGAGGCCAGTGAAGAATTATTATAATATATTAAACATAATTTTTAAAGTTTGCTACTTTTAGGTATAGATTCCAATTAGCCCCAAGTTAGGCAGGAAAAAAATGGGCAGGCTAAATATGTTAATTTAATGTTCAATGACAGTCCTTTGTCAGCTAGCCATTTAACCAGGTGTCTTCAGAATCCTCATGTTGCCAGTCTCTTTGGACTTTGGTCTTAGCCCAGCTTTAACTAAATAGGTGCAAGTCTTTAACTATCACCATCAAGTGAATGAAAGTGTGCTGACAGACATCTTTCTGAGACCAAAAAATTTCAAGACAACTGACCGTGAAATGTACAATGGTAGCTGTCCGTGGAAGTGGTGCTGAATCTGTTTGGATTGTAAAATTGGGTGGCAATTCGGACTGATGATCACTGAACACAGTGGCTATGCTAATTCCCCACCTCTGATGAAATCTGGTTCCTTATGAGTAGTCTTCATACTCAAAGTTATGTCTCACTCATGACAGGAAAAGAAGACAAATTTATGCTACTGACAACCATATAATGAAGCACTGTCCAATAGAAACATAATCTGAACAACAAATCAAGTTAAAAATTTTTTAGTAGCCACATTAAAGAGAAAACTGATAAATTAATTTTAATATGGTATTTTATTTAACTCAGTGTATCCAAAATATTATCATTTCAACATGTAATCTGATAAAACTATTAATGAGATATTATACATTTTTTCATACCGACTTCAAAATCCAATGTATATTTTACCTTTACAGTACATTTTAATTCTGACTTGCAATTTATCAAGTACTTAATAGCTACATGTAATATTTTTCACTACTGAGACAAGAAATTTATCATGATTGTTTCCTTTTCCATATTATGTGCTTTCACATGTGTAAAACTGCCTTTTTTGTTTTGTTCTCTGTGTATTATTTATCATTAACTTTTTCTTGTATATTGATAATTTTTTAGATACTCATACACATCAGATAATCTATTGATTTCTTTTTCTTTCTCCTCGCAGATCTTCATCTCCTAGTCCTTTGTCCTTCTGTTTCAGTTTGAACTGGTTGTTCCCTATGCTTTTCTACATAACTGAAATTCTGGGGCTTCCCTTTATCATTTTTTGTTGGATTATTATTTCTTGCATGCCACATCTTCCTTTTTCTTGGTTTACTCCCTTTTTTTGTTGGTGCTCGTTCTTCAGTAGCTTCTCACCAAAAATGGCAAAGGGATGAAAGATAATGTTTGCACGTTTATACAATTTATATTATAAAGAATATTTGGTGATTTTATGGGTGAAATTCATAATCTTTGTATGTGAAATGGTAGCAATCACTTGCTGAATACCTACTCCCTCTTGGGAGGTGATAATGGCAGCACAAGTCTAAAATTTGTGTAGTCTTTATTGCTCTGGCTTTGGGGGGAAGATAAACTGGGGATTTAGAAATTACAGCAGAGAATAGGCTGTGGCAAAAACTCAGGTGAGAGACTGCGAGGCTCTAGGGTTGAAGGGAGGGGTATAGATAGAGTTATACAGAAGGTAGACCCTAAAGGGATCTGTGATCATTTGACCCAGTAGTCAAGTAAGGGGTTGTGCACATATATGTGTGCACTAATTGAATGTGCACCTGTGTTTGTGCCCATACACAGCCCTACTCTATCCCTCTTTATATAAGAGGGCTACATATTATAACCTACTTCAAGGGGTAATGATGAGGATTAAGTGGGATAATGTATATAATACACTGAGATGACTGCTTGGCATGTAGTAAGCACAAAATAAATGTTAGTTATCAAATCAAGTTGCGTTTTGAACCCTGAAGTGCATGGGGGTGGGTTGGGCAAAAAGGTCCCTGCAGAAAGACCATAGACTCCCCAGTATCTGCTCAGGTGCATGCTCGAGTAAGCGTGAATCTGGTAGTATGAGCCGAGGAAGAGAAAGGCATCTCTCTGCTAAGCCTAGAGAGGTGATAGAATCTTGACAATGAAAAGATGAAAAGGTGGTTTGCTACTGCTTCCTTTCCTGTGGAAAGGGGCCTGTTTACGGGGCCACTTTGGACATTTTAAGAAATAAAAAAAATTGCAGACCATGCCTTGCTAACTTCCCAGACTTAAATTCAAATCATGTCTTTGTTCAGGATTAATATATAAAGGGGCCTTATACCCCACCCTCATTTTCAGTCCTACTTCAGGATTGACGGATATAAGTGTTGATCCCACAAGGGGCTGTGATTTCTTTGAACTTTGATTTAGGCAAAATGAGGAGAGATGAGATCTGTTGACCACTGTATCCTGCCCTATTCATTCATCTTTCTCACTTTTCTTAAAATTTGAGGTACTTAAAAACCAAGCAAACTGTGATGCACTACTTGTCACATTCTCCCTCTTTGCTGCTCCTCCTTTTCCTTCCTTTCTCAGCCTTTCCTTTTGCCCTTGCTTGCTCCCATCCAGACTGTCTTCTTAGATCCCTGGTGCCCTTCAGGTGCTGCAGGTTCTCAGTTCTCTTCATTGAACCTGCTTGTGTTAAGACCCCCCCCCCCGCCCGAGTTCTACTGAAAATGTCAGACAAGTCCATGGACTGTGCATATAGGCCTGTTATCAGAGAGGACTAAAACCAAAGGTAACCTGGCGCCCCTCCTGCTGCTTGTTCTGCTGTTGAGAAGTGGCCTTCAGGGAGCCTCAAGCTCCTATGACTGGCTCAGGAGAAGAGCAGTTCATAGAAAGTTTCCATGACTAGGCCTGTATTCCAGGCACACTGTGTCTCTCTCAGCACCAGCCTTCTCCTACTAGTCTTTGTGTTTGCTTCCTGGTCCCTCTACCAGCAATGCCTTTTTTGTTCTGGTTTAATTGTTGCTACCCAACTTGCGTATCTTTCCTGACACTGCACTGGGTCAGTTAGATGTGATTTCTATTGCAGAGAACGATGCACATTCACCTCTCAAAGATCTTTGCACATCTGAATCTGATTTCCTACACACGGAACTGTTTTTTGTTTTTTTTTTTAACCTGTTCCCATCATACTTTCAGCAACTTCAGGGAGACCCTACATCCTATTTTTTTTGAATCACCAGCACTTTGCGTATTGCTTGCCACATTGTAGGTAATCAACACCATATCAACATGCTGCTAAAACACGGTATCTATGATAGAAAGACTAATAGAGGAAATTTTGGGCCAAGTGATATGGGTTTGAGAGGAGGCAAAGAGCTCTGTGTGGACCACACGGTAGTATCCCCAGATGGCATCATTTAAGGCAGCTGCTTCCAGGGTCTGTTCCTAAAACAGATACTTTTTCTTTGAAGGCATTAATTTGTACATATCCCCAGATAGATAACCTGAATTACTATGTCTTTTAAAAAAAATTTATGAGTAATGTACGAAGCAATGTGATTGATTTTCTCTGAATAAGCACTTCAATTTTACATTTCCAATTTGAAAAATTTCATCCCTAAAATACCGATTTTGAGTTAGTTTTGGCTTATATTTCTATGAGCTAATAATATATTCTATTAAAGTTTCAATCTTGACTTTCCCTCATTTTCTCTTCTTATTTTAGCTTGCTTGCAGAAGGTCCATGTAGAGAGGTCATCTGCTCTGTCCCCTTGCCCCAGGTGGGACAGCTGTGTCAGCAAGACAGTTGGCCAGAATGCTGTATAGGGTCACAATGAAAGCTTGACAAGCTGTTTGTCAGTCTGTGTTTTGAAGCAAATGTCTTCAGTTTAGAAATCCAGATAATGAAAGTTAGTGCAAATACTAATCCCTGTTGCTTTATCTCAATTCTGTGCTGCACAGAAATGATTTTAAACCCTGGTGATTATCAGTTGGTGAAAACAAGAAGTATGTAGTCACTTCTTGTGTATATCCTAAAGTGTATGCACATTTGTATTATTATTCCTCTGTGAAATATAGTTTCTCCTGTTCCTTCTAAGTAGGAAAGGAAAACAGGAATAAACAAATCTATGGATTCTCTCTTTCTGTATCAAATATTGTATAGATTTTTGAGACATATGGTTGATCAGATATGCATTATTTTGAGAGAAAAGTAAACCAAAAATTAAAAATGACTTTTACCAATAGGGCATGTTAATGAAAATTAAGATCTAAAATATTTACCCGGTTTCTGATATTCATCTTATCTGCGGTTTAAACCTGGATAAGATTCATCTTTACAATGTTAAACTGTTTGTTTTTTGCATCTGTAAAACAGATTTATCAAACACACAAGTCGGTAACATTTCTGTTAATTGCTTCTAAACATACTGAAAAACTGCTGTGTGTGTAGAATTGTTACATAAGTAGGATTGAAGGCCCGAGAGCAGATTGTGAATTTTGCAGTTGCATTTTTAGAGCCAACTCAGTCTAGCCTATAACTATTTTCTTGGCTTGTATTCATATAATGGATAATGGAGGCTTTCTATGAGGTAAGCAGATTGAAATGAATATTGAAGTTTGTATTTCTTTGCTTGAGAAATCTGACTTCTTTTAGTTAGGCCCAAACTACAGCAGTCTTTATGGAAAAAATAATCTAACACTCTCAAAAAGTATATTTCAAGCCTATAATCATTATAACAATGAAATGGAGGTTGATAACTGCTCCCTGAAAAAGTGGTTCTTACAGTTTTGATGTGAATTTTTCACATATAGAAAAGTGGCATAATTGCTTTCCCATCTTCCTCCCCTCTGTCTGCTCTATCTTCTTCCTTTCAGTTTCCTTCCTTCTGTGAAATTAAACAACTGTAAAGAAAAATGTAAAAAATGAAATTAAACTCTATTTTTTACTTTATATTAATTTAATATCTAAGTAGCTATATACAGTATAATGAATTTCACTGTACATACCATTTTGCATTCCATAAAATCTAATGCTATAATTTTGTATACATATATCCAACATATTGATATATTGATTTGTTATCTATGTATCTACATATCTATCTATGTATCTATGTATCTATGTGTCTGTCTATCAATATAAACTTTATTTTTCTAGAGCTGTTTTAGGTTCACAGCAGAATTGAATGGAAAGTACAGAGTTCCTGTAAACTCCCTGTTCCTACACACTTATATCGTCCCCCACCATCAACATCTCACAAATTTGTTATAGTTGATAAACCAACAATGACACATCATTGTCACCCAAAGTCTGTATCTTACAAAAAGTGAAAAAAAAAATTAAGAAAGAGGAAAGATCTTTTCAGATCAGTCTTGAAGGATGAGTATGATTTTCTAGGCAGAGAAGTGAGAAAATTTTTTCCAGGATGACGGAATCATCTTTACAAAGCCATAGTCAATAGTACTGGCTAAGTCTAGGGACGAGTAATACCATAATTGAGGCTGCAGTATGTGTTTATATAGGTTGGGCGAGACAGTGAAAATTGTGGGCATTGTGGAGCGTGAGACTGGGTTCTTAGGCCAGCCTAGATTGCAAGAGGTTCTGTGTCTCCAAAGGAACTTGAACTTTATCCTTTGAACAGTCGAGGGTCAGCAGACTTCACCGAATTTACCCTGATAATCTGGGGTTAACAGGAAGTGGTGTGAGTGACAACAGCAAATGTTATGGAGCTGGTGGTTCCCAAACTTTTGTATGATTCAGAATCACTTGGAGAGCTGATAAAAGCCAGGCTTGTTGAAGTAGAGTGGCCTAGACCTCTGGATTTTTGCCAGGTTCTCCAAGTGATTCTGATAGACGCCAGAGTCTGAGAACCACGGATGTGCAGCAGTATACAACAGCCATTGTGTGTCTCACTTTCTGTAGCATTCCAAGAAACTTCTTTCACAGGAAAATTATGATAAGTGGAAATTTTAAATATTTAACAGTTTATAAAATAACACCAAACTAGAATGCCCTTTATAACTTCTTGGATCCTGCCTTTCCCCATCTCTCTTTTTATATACTTATGAGTCGTAATTTAAACCCTGTGTGTAATTTACTTGTACCTTCCTCATAGTCTTGTTATGGTGACTAAAAACGTTAATATACATAAGTCCTTAGAATTATGCCTGGCATGTAGTGAGGGTCTATACATTTTGGCAATTAATGTTATATCTCACCTTTATGGCTACAGTCGTGAAAGTATCTCAAATTCATTTTCTCTAAACATCTCCCCTGCTGCAACTCTTTCTCAAACTAATTTTCTGAAAGTCTTAAATTTTTCATGCCCCATCTCTCACTTTCAGGACCGATTCTAGCTTTTGTTTTGTTTTGTTTTGCTTTTTTCCCCTGCCCGCTTTTATCTGTTCTGTCCAATGTAAATCTTAGAAGCCCCTCTGGCTTTTCCTAAACTTCTAGCTTCAAAGCCTCATTAACATCATGTTAGCCCTTGACTGAAATTTGCCTGGGCTTTAAAGACTCTTTCTCTTAAAGAAGAGAATAAAAAAAAGTGATTGAATCTTTCTTTTTTCCCCCCTTTTACCTAAAGTTATAGCAAAAGAGTCTTTGACATTGAATACTTCACCCAATTAGATTTCTTTCCCTGGTAGATTTTCTGGCCACTTACATTCTCTATGGTGGTCCTTAAAGACCTACTTCCACTTCATAGTTCTGTTTTAATGCCTTTTTGGCATGAGCCTGAACTTTTAATATTGCACATGTTGATACTGGTGTTTGGTCAGTAGTAATGATGATTCTAATTATAATAATTATTAATATGTACTAGGTACTCACTATATGCAAAACACTGTATTAACACTTTTGCATATACTAAACATGGAAAGAACACAACAATATCCTGAAACCCCTTTCAGAGATTACTTAATCCTTACAACTGTTTAATGAGATGAATCCTACTTTGTCCCAGTTTGGAAAAAGAGGATGGGCGAACCTAACAAGTAATCTAAGGGGACAGGACTCGAACTTAGATCTGGGCTCGAACCCACCAGTCTTGACCACCTCTCATTTACTCTGCACTCCTGATACTGCTCCTTACTGGTAGGGGTTAGGGATTATTTCCCATCAGCAGAACAACTCACCAGGCTCCCTTAAAATGGATATTTACAAAAGCCCTGGTATCCCAATTTTTGTTAAACTGTAAGAATTAAAATTAACACTTGTGTAGACTGTTCTGGAAATGCTTACTTGGCACCACATGTGACACTGAATAATTGCTCATGAGTGTTTGTTAACTAGGCAGACAATTAACTTGTTCCATGCCTTGTAGAATCTTCTCCCCTCAAAAGTTTGGGCAGTGGAATAGTGGAATGAGCCTAGCCTTTGGAGTCATACAGGTAGGAACTTTGAATCCAAGCTACCTCTGCTACTCACTACTGGAATGATCATAGGCAACTGGTGCCTTGATTTATTTATTTCTTGTCTGTAGATCGCAGAAATGATAATAACGCCTACTGTATCACAATTGTTGTGAGATATGAAAGAGTCTAGCATGGTGCCTAGCAAGGAGTCGGCTCTTAGTCAGTAGTGAATTGGTAAGGGTGTGGAATCTGGAGCCAAAGTGGCTGGACTGGAATACAGGTTTTTCCACTTCCTGTCTATGTGATCTTAGGAAAGAAAGCTTTTTAATCATTTCTGTGCCTCAGTTTCCTATTATTGTAAGTGGATACATTAATTCTATTATTGGAATCAATAATACTATTTATCTTACAGAGCTTGTAAGGCATTTAGAACAGTACCAGGTATACAGCAAGAACTAATATGATAAGCTTTTCTTAGTCAATCAATGATACATTAATCAGATTGTGTTTTACATTTTGTTGTGTTGAGCTATTAGACATTCAAGTGGTACTGCCCTAGTGTCAGCATTCTCTAATATCTCTAGCCAGAACCAGTGAAACCCAGGGAACTCTTCATACAAGATTAAATTACCCCTTCTATATTTTTTCATTATAGTTTTAATTTTGGTGTAGTGATGGTGTCAGTGCAAGAGTTCCTTCTCTTTACCTTTATTACTGGGTGTTACATGTTTAGACTTATTATATAGCCAACTGGTGGATTGAAACTTTAATCACTGTGAAGTATCTTTTATATCTATATCAATGCTTTTTATCTTAAAGACAATTTTGTTTTCGTTACACTTCATTTTCTTTTGCTTGCCATTTGCATTCCATAACCTTTCCATTCTTTTATTTTTAACTTACCTGTATTTTTAATGTTTTAGAAGTGTCTCTTATAGGCAGCATATTTTTAAGCCTGACAGTAAGTGACTTTTAGTTGGAGTTAATGTATTTTCTCCACTTACATGTAATGTAATTTGTGGTATGTTGGGGCTTAATCTATCATCTGACTTGGCACTTTCTATTTCTCTTGCCTGTTCAATGGTTCCTCTCTCCTCTTGCCTTCTGTTGATTTATTTATTTCTTTTTGGAGGAGATACTGGGGTTTGAACCCAGGACCTCCTGTATGCTCAACTTGCGCTCTACCACTTGACCTATACCCTCCCCTCCTCTTGCCTTCTTTTGGATTGAGGAATTGTTATTTTATTTTTTCCCTCAATTACTTTTACTTTTCTTTTTAGAAGTATAATGGATTGCTGCTTGCATCCTTTACTTACCAAGGTCTAATGTTAAATTTTGCTTTTACCTTCTTCCCTGACAAAGCAAGTACTTTAGAACATGTAGATTTCTTCTCCTTCAACTATCTGCTGTTATTGTATTTTAAATTCTATCTGTATTTTTAACTTCATGAGACATAATTGTTGTTTTCCAATGAATATTTATTTCTATTTAACCATGTATTTATGTTTCCTTCTTGCATCTTTTCACTTTCACCTGGGATAATTTTTCTTCTGCCTGAAAAACAAACACTTTTTAGTATTTCTTTTATTATAAACTTGCTGGAGGTAAAGTCTTTTTTTGTCCTGGAAATGGCTTCTTTTATCTTCATTTCTAAAGGTTATTTTCACTAGGTGGAGAATTTTAAGGTGACAGCTATTTTCTTTTAGTTCTTTGACAGCATCTCCCATTGTTTTCTTACTTTCCTCTGTCTTTTCTGTTGAACAGTTAGCATAAAGTCATTTGAAGATAATCTGTTTCTTTATTGTTGCTGCTTTTAAGACTTTTTTTCTTTTCTTTTTTTAAAATTTTAGTATGACATATATAGGTGTGAATTCCTTTCATGTTTTTTTTCTGATTGGACTTATATGAATTCCTGCTTCTGTGGATGGATGTATTTCAACAGTTTTAGGAAGTTCTTAATCATGATCTTTTCAAATGTTGATTCTACTCTATTTTCTTTATTCTTTTCTCATGGTCCACAGTTAATTTATAATATGTAAACTGGTCATGATGTCTTCTCTTTTTACTCTCTCTTCTATATTTTTCATGCTTTTCTCTGTGCTTCATTGTGAATATTCTGACATATCTTCCAGTTAATATATCCTCACTTCACCAGTGTTTAATCTGTTGTTAAACCTATCCACAAAGTTTTAAATTTCACTTACTGTATTTTTCAATGATAAAATTTCTATTTGATTTTCTTTCAAGATTATGCCATTTTTATGGGGTTTTTTTTTTGCTTAAAATTTGAATTTAATCTTTTATTTATTTGATAAGAGTTATTTTAAAATCCATATCTGATCATTTTACTATCTATAGTTTTAATGATTCTGTGTTTGTGGTCTGTTGATTTTGCTTATTCTTGTCCATGTTGTCTTGATCTTCTAACTTCCCACTTTATTTATTTTTTATTGTTTGTCATTATATTGGAAAAAATTGTCTGCAAAAAAAATTAAGGCCTGTGATGATATTTTCATTCAGAGAAGATTCTATTTAATTCTGCCAAAGTGCCTGGGGACAATAGCAGTTTGAATATTTAGCAGTTGTTTTTCTTAGAGCCATGCAAATAACTGAAAATTGGACTATAGTTTGTGCAAGGATTATGTTACTTCTGCTTCACTCTATTCCCTCTGGAGTTTCTAAAGGAAACTGTGGGGGATTTAACAGGGCTCCAACCCTACATGGAATCTGTCTTCCATCTTGAGGTTTTCAAAAGTACAGCTTAACCTCTTGTCTATCTCTTCTGGAAATGGTAAATGCCCACAGAATGGCAAAAGCCACAAATATGGGCTTACTTTTCTGTTTGTCTGTCATAGATCTTGGCTGTGTAATTCTTCACTGAAATACTGTCACTCCTCTGCATTCAAATAGACAATTTGAATATAGTTTTATATTTTACAAATTTTTCTAATTGGCCTAAGTGGTAGACTTGATCTGACTTACCTACCATTACTAGATGTAGAAGTTCAATTTTCTTTTCTGTTCCTTTCTTTTCTTTCCTAAAACATTTTAAATAGAAAGACAGCATTTTAAATATTAAAGCAGCATGGAGGACAGATTGGAGGAGAGGAGGGATGTATAGTTTCCACCAAATTGGTTACAAAATGGATGTACCAACTGACATTTCTATTAGTATTATATGAGAGATTCAGTTGTTCCATGAGTATGTTTCTCTAGCCCTGTTTACCTGCCAAAAAATTCCTAAAGAAATCTCTTTGTGTGGCAATGAGTTCTATCTTCATTATAGGAGCTTTATATCTGATCTGTGGGTGAGACAGGATGTAGCTTAGTGGGATGGATAAGTAGCTTTTTTTTTGGGGGGGGAACATGGACGCTCCCTGTTTATTTTAGCAGCTATAGGGCATATTGGTCATTTTTCCTGGCCCCAATGCCCAATTAAAATGTGTCTTCAGTTAGAACACCCTCTCCAAAGTTTATTTAGAACATTATTCCCATGGTTCTTTACTTACCTAAGACCCAGGCCCCCATATCTCTGATCTTCGCATCAATTCTATGGTCTGCTGGGAAAATTCCTTGTTTGGAAAGTCCTTCCTGTCTCTTGTCTGGTTGTGGGTTGCTGGCAATGCTAGATTTCTCCATCGATTTATTCTACTCTATTATATATTTTCCAGGAATCTTTTATTGCTTTTCCTGGCATTCTTTCTATTTTTCCAGTATTTTTTAAGTGAAATATATGTTAATGTTTTTCACTTTGAAGGAGGGGTAAAATTTGTATACTTAGCCACCTTGCTCAGAAATGCCATAAATTTCTAATATGATCATTGATATATTTCAAAATACCTACTTTCATAGCTATATTTCATAAAGTATTTCATATTTTATATTGTCACCAAGCAAATAATATACTCCTCCAAGAAGATCTAAAAATAATAATTACTTGGAGTTACATTTCCAATCACCTTTCTTTTATTCATTGTTTTATATTGATAGCCTGAAATCCACCTGAAATTCAGTGTTCACATCTCATATTAGCAAAGCTGTGTCATCTAATAAAATAGTGTTTATCTTTAGCTTTCTGCATTTTCATTTATTTTTAAAAAATATTTTCATCTTCTCACTACCATGGTTTCTTATTTTGATCATTATATCCATAAGAATTTTGTTGGTAAATTGTTCTAGGTTTTGAAATATTCTTTTGTTTTGAAGGGAAAAGTGTCTTGCTTTTTACTCTTTTGTAGTATCATTTCTATCTCTTTCAAAGTTTTGTAAATTTTTCTTCAAGCTTTTAAAATAATCTGTAGTATTAGGGAAAAGGAAAAATCTTTTTATTTTACCTAATTTAAATATTATGGATTATTTTGTTTTGGGTATATTATTTGGGGATTCACTGAAAACAGCTGTATAACAGGAATCATATTAGACACTGGGGATACAGAAGTAAGTAAGACAGATGTGCCTGCCTTTATAAAGCCTACTAATGGAGAAGGAAGAAAATCACATAAGTGATAGTAATTAAGTATGATGAGTTTTATGACAAGACAATTACTGGGATTTATCAGAATATACCATAGAGTTTCCTATCTTAATCTAGAGATAAGGGAATGTCTCCCAGGGGCATAATGATATCCCTACCAGACTATGACTTACAGATCAGCCATATTGTCTGAATCTAATATGTTAATTATACATTGACTCTTCTGTTTGTTTTTTCTATTTTATCAGACATTTTTCATAATTCTTATTTGTGTATTTTAGTTCTGTGCTTCTTAAATCTATATAACCACCATAGGTATACCAGGTCACAGGACACACATGCCTTGGTTTTCCAGTGTGTTTTGCTGTAGAATATAAAATCTACAAAAATTTATTGTAAGATAAAGAATGTGATTTGAAAGAGATTATTTCCTTATGAAGGGCTTTGGGAACACATTCAATGTTTATTGTCATTATCAGAAGAATATGGGTAGCACCAATTTGAGTAATCTGTGTTACTCCTTACTACCAATTGACATCTTTATTTTTCATCTAATCTATTTGACTCCAATTAAATCTAGCTTTTACTTTAATTCCATATGATTTCTGCCTCTCTCATGTATAAATATTTTAAATTAAATATCAAATTGTAATGACTCCCCTCAAGTCAGTAGTTATGAAATGTGGAGGCTGCTGACATTAACTCTTGTTTTTTTATTTTTCTTCCAGTTTTATTGAGATGTAATTGACATACAGCCCTGTATAAGTTTAAGATGTACAGCATAATGATTTGACTTACATATATCATGAAATGATTACCACAGTAAGTTTAGTGAACATCTATCATATATAGACTCAACATTCAAGAAATAGAAAAAAACATATTTTTTCCTTGCGATGAGAACTCTTAGGATTTATTCTCTTAAAAACTTCCTTATACAACATACAGCAGTATTAATTATATTAATCATTTACATTAAATGTACATTACATCCATAGTACTTATTTATATTCTACCTGGAAGTTTATCCCTTTTGACTGCCTTTATCTGGTTTCCCCTCCCATAATTCCTTGCCTCTGGTACCCACAGATGTGATCTCTTTTCTATGAGTTTGTTTGTTTTTGAAGTATAACTGACCTACAACACTATGTTAATTCTTGGTGCAAAACATAGTGATTTTCAAAATGATCACCATAATAAATCTAGTTGTCATCTGTCACCATACAGAGACAGTACATTGTTGACTATATTCCCCACACTGTACATTTCATACCTGTGACTCATTTATTTTGTAACTGCAAGTTTTTACCTCCAGTCTTCTTCATCTATTTCTCTCCTCTCACTGCCCCTCTCTCTTCTGAAAACTACTTATTTATTCTCTGTATCTTTATCTCTGTTTCTGTTTAGTTATATTTGTTCATGTGTTTTGTTTTTTAGATTCCATATACAAATTAAATTATATAGTATTTGTCATTCTCTACCTGAGATTTCACTTAGCCGATATCCTCTAGGTCCATTCATGTTGTTGCAAATGGCAAGATTTCATTTTTTTTTATTGGCCAAATGATATTCCATTGTATATATGTGTATACCACATCTTCTTTATTCATTTATCTGTTGAAGAGCACTTAGGTTGCTTCCATATCTTGGCTATTGTAAATAATGCTGCAATGAGCATAGGGGTGCATGTAACTTTTCAAATGAATGTTTTTGTTTTCTTTGGATAAATACCCAGGAGTGAGATTGCTGGATCGTGTGGTCATTCTATTTTTAATTTTTTGAGGAATCTCTATACTATTACCTCAGGCAAGGGAAACAAAAGCAAACACAAACAAAGGAGACTGCATCAAACTAAAAAGCTGTGGCACAGTGAAGGAAACTATCAACAAAACGAAAAGGCTGCCTACTGAATGAGAGAAGATATTTGCACACAGTATATCTGACAAGGAGTTAATACCCAAAATATACAAAGAACTCATACAACTCAACATCAAAAAGACAAACAACCCAATTGAAAAATGGATAGAGAGCCTGAATAGACATTTTCCCAAAGACGATATGAACAGGCTCATCAAAAGATGCTCAACAGCACTACTCCTCAGGGAAGTGCACATCAAAATCACGTGAGATATAACCTCATACCTCTCAGAATGGCTATTGTCAAAAAGACAACAAATAACAAGTGTTAGTGAGAATGTAGGGAAAAGAGCTCATGCACTGTTGGTGGGAATGTAAATTGGTGCAGTCACTATAGAAAACAGTGTGGAGATAAATCTTAAGTGGTTTTATTACTCAGTCTGATTCTTGACTTGTTAAGGATGAAGCATGATGACTAGGGTAGTGTGATGAGGGCTGGTTTTTATAGGATCCTAACGACTTATTTTTCTAGCCACCATATGGTAATTAGTAAGTCTAATGTTCAGTAATTTCAAATCTCAAACTTGCACTGAGTGGCTGGAGTCAAGGCTGGTTTTAGAGTTCTTTCTTTAATACCAGGTTTTTCATTTCTGTTTCTATCTCGAGATAGCCTAGGAGTATTGTTCAAGTGTAAGTTTCTGAGTCCATTAGCGTTCATGAGAACCATTGGAGTCTACCATCACAGTAGATTGGGCACTCCAGATTAGAGGACTAACCCAGGGTTTGTGTTTTTTTTTTAACTTTTAATTAAACTCACCTAAGTTTTCAAAAATTGGGGCAGATGTTAAGACCTTGAGGACCTTGAAACTTAGAGATAACTTGTGCTCTTGGCAGAATGATAAGGGAGTTTATTTCGGGTGTTGAGAAGAATAGCTAGTCATACAAACAGAAACTTTGAAGGAAACTTAGAGATGGTTTTGTTCAACATCCTAATGTTAGGGGTGAAGATATTTCTAGGCTCAGCAAGTTTGAGCAATTTGCTCAAGGTTGAGGGAGTTATTCAAAGAAATTAAGTTGATGACAGACTTAAAATTAGGCTCAGGTCTTCTGAGTCCTAGGATGGTTTTTGTACATTTAAAACTGTACTTCTGCCCAAAGTTTCAGTGGCAAGCATGTCAGAACATTCTGGTGACTGGTTTCTTGGCACCGTAGTATGCAGCTACTAGAATTGGATTCCATTTCTTTTCTACCCATCTGCAGCAGACCTTCCCCTCTACTTTTCCATTACATCCCTTGGAGTTTCTATAGACAGTTAAAATTTTTTTGAACTTAACCTGAGAGACAGAGACAGACAGACAGACAGACAGACAGGAGGAAGATGGGCATCCATGACTGCTTAATTCTAGTTTTATAATTGAAAGTTTTATTTCAGTATTGTTAATGGGCAAGGTAAATATTTATAATCAATTTATAATCAAATTAATATTATTTAGTCTTTTTTTAACCTGGAATTCTGTAAAAAATATTCCATATGGTTCATGATTCATTTTATTCTACTTATATTGTAATTTGGGATTTAAAATTTTTATTTATTATAAATGGTGACCATAAGTAACTTTGCAGAAATTATGTCTTTAAACTTCTTAGACTTAAAAGAAAAAAAAATAAAACAAACAAACAAAAAACATGTCACTATGAATCTTCAGTCTTTTGGTATGACTTCCTTTATTTGTAAATAACTCCTCATTGAATTATTATTTCAGTGTTATAGTTGGATAGTTTTATTTTAGAAGAATTTATTGTTTAGTTGGAAAGTGAGTTCTAAAATAATACTGGAAACATACATCTTTCTTATTTTTCTTAAACCTCTACTTGGTATTTTCTTGAAAATAATATTCACTTGAATTTTATTAAAAAACCAACCAATCGTGAATATTTAGTTGATAAAGAAAACAAATCATAAATTTAGTCTAATAATTTTTTATTAAGCACCATTACTTACAACCTTGGAGTATGCAGGGGTATAGAAAAGAAATGTAAAGTACATTATCCATTATTAATTTTAAAAATTGACACACATACACAGAGTAGCATTTTCTGGCTTTTTCATTCATCAAGTAATAGCTCCCATACCCTGTACAATTTCTAGTCATATTGGATTTTGTATGGCTGCCTTCATATACTATATTATAATACAACTTCATGCCTTTCCTTATAATGTTCTTTCTCTCTGTCTAGAATGTTACTCCTCTTTCTCTCTTGATTTACCTGCTTGTTCTGTAAAGATTCAATTACAGGCTCACTTCTATGGCAGTCCTCCCCAGTACATCCTTCCCTTAATGCACCATTAAAAACAGTCCTTCTCTCTGTGCTCCTTCTGTACTGTGTACCTTTTCTTAGAGCTAGAGAATATCTGATTGCTTTAAAAACTAGCAAAAATAACAAAACAAGAGCTGTGTGTCTGTGAGTCCATTTATGGCCTCCATTAGGGAAGTATTAGGTATTTTCCTATATGGAAAAACATTTACTTGTCAAAATCTATCTGTAAGAATATAAAAAAATTCACTGAAAAACTGTTCTAGACTTAAATTCTTGGAGTCATAATGTGTTCATCACGCTTTTTTAAGAAGTAGCAGTCTCCTTTTTCTTGACTGAATTTCTTAAACTTCTTAAGAGCAGGGACTGTCTCATTCACTCTTGTGTTTTCTAGGCTTAGAAACATGTCTTGTACATAGAGGGATTCAACTATTGTTTATTGAATGAATGGGTGAACATTCAGGGATTCAGTTCATTCTGCTTACTCAGTGTGTTGTGCGTTTTCCATTTGCCCCTCCAAATTCATTATCTGCCCTCACTTACTCTGCTGTCTGCCCTGGAGCCTGACTTTTAAGGCTTACATCCCTTGTTTCCTGGCTCTCAGTTGAGTTTAGTCAATGGGGAGTCCTGGAAGGAGATTGGAAAGAGGGAGGGTTTATTTCTTTGCTCCTCTCAAGGTGGTTTCTTCTACAAGACTCTTTGCTTCTTGGTTTTAGTAACTGCTCCATTTAGGGAAATGGAGTTTCTTTCCCCTAAGGGTTGATTATTCAGATCTCAGTTGTCAGCTTATCCCTTTGAACTGCTCTTCTGAGTTAAGTTCTAAGAACTTGTGTTTCCTCTATACCACATTTACACTTTTGTGATTTGTCTCTTCAAAAATAAAGTTTCTTGAATTACCCTAATTTGATTGTTCCATTTGTTTCCAGTTGGGGCTCTACCTGGTAAACCCAGCAACCATTCTTCGGCCTTTTCCTTGGAGGAAAAGTCCTCTTTTCCTTTCAGGAACACCCTTCCTCTTCGTATAGCTCATGGAGCTGATCTGAGTTACTGTGCCGGGGATTGGCCCATGACTCAGACTTGGCAGCGTATCCACCTCTCTAGCTTGAGTTTTTGGCCTATTGATGGGCTCAGGACCAGAATAATTTATTCTCTAGCTACTTTTTTCTATCTCTAATGGGAAGGAGGCACCCTCTCCTAAAATTATGGTAAGCCGAGTGTCTTTTGGAGCCGTCTTTGCTTTCACATAGAGGGGAATCTTCATAAAAATGAAACCAATATAAAGGAATGCTGGAGAAGAGGGAAAAGATTTAGCCTAGGTTGAATTGAGTCTCTGTTACTTGCAATTGGAAAAATATCAATGTATGGTACCATTAACACTTACAAATAATAGTTGTGTGTTAGGAACTGAGTAAAGGAACAAGACTGTATTGAGGGGTGTATTGTGCTAATTTATGACAATAGCATCTAGAGAACAGAGGTCATTTTGGTTTTTATATGTCTACATACCTATTAACTTATGGCTGTAAAATTTAAATATTAATTATTCTAATTCTAGGGGGGTTATAAGAACTTCATCTGCATAATATTAAGAAGCTCTTCTATTCAAATTTTTTTCCAAAGCCTTGTATAATCAATCTTTTCTACCCTTTTTCCTATATATTTTGGGTTTTCAGTAAATGCCTTATTTCCCTACCTGAAAAATATTTGTAAGCTTAGGTTTTTTCATTCCTCCATAGGCCAATGTTTTCCAAATAAAGATTGCTGGGTTAAGCTTTAGTTTGAAGGAATCCATCAAATTGATTTCACTTGTGGTCTAAGTTTTATTTTCACATAAATCTCCAGAGCAGGAAATCTACCAGTTGCAGTAACTCATCTCTTAGTAAGAATTTTGAATGGAGTAAAGAGCAGATTGCCGAAGGCAAATAGAATATATTGTTGAAAAATGTCCTGTTTCTGGCTGCATCTCAGAATAATTTAAACTTAATAATTTCCTCAAACGGTAGTTTAAAGTAAGTAGTTTATCAGAGAGACGTATATCCTAAGACTTCAGCTAGTTAGCGTGGGTCCTAGAATTCAAAAGTCATGGTTACATTTTCATTGAAATGAGTCTAAACTTTCAAACTATGCTTCTCTTCCCAAAGGAGATGGAAAGGAAACAACAACAACAACATGTTCATTTTTAAGGGTTTGGGATGAAGGGATTACTTTTTGATCTATTTAGATGTAAGAGTCACAAATCTCTATTTCTAAGTGTCAAGTTATTTTTCAGGAAAGCTTTAAATTCTTTCAAATAACATTGACAATTGAGATTCTTTTCCCTAAAGGTTGATTATTTGGACCTCAACTGTCAGTTTTCTAAGAGGAAAATGCTGCAGAAGCAGTATGTCTCAGTCCAGAATAAAGAACCAAGTATCTTCTGATTTGTTGTTAAAATCTAGAAACAACTATTAATAAATCTGAATCCTGATTGTTCAACTCTTCTTTTGAGTCTCAGAGATACTCTTGTAACCTCCCTTCAAAACTCCAACCTTCACTAAAAAATAAAACAAACAAATGTATATAACAAAACAGAAACAGACTCACAGGTAGAGAGAACAAACTAGTAGTTACCAGTGAGGAGAAGGAAAAGGGGAGAGGCAAGATAGGGGATGGGGAGTAAGCGATAAAGGCTACTATGTATAAAATAAATAAGAATAAGGATATACTGTACAGCACAGGGGAATATAGACATTATTTTATAATAACTTTAAATGGAGTATAATCTATAAAAATATTGAATCACTATGTTATATACTTGAAACTAATGTAGTATTGTAAATCAACTACACTTCAATAAAACATTTAAAAATAAAAAAAGAATACTTCGTGACATAAAAATTATATGAAATTCAAATTTCAGTGTCCATGAATAAAATTGTATTAAAACATAAAAAACTTCCCATCCTGTAATCTAGTAGGTTTTTTACTTTTTTGTTTGCATTAGCTTGAGTTGATTCTGTTGCTTGCAACTAAAATATCTAAATGATGTTCTTGAAGTGGTTGCACTCCATGATAAGATGCAACAGAAGATACTTACACCCAGCAAAAGCACAAATTTCACTGTTGTAATCCAAAAATATTTATAATCCTTTCAAAAGAAGTTAAAATAAATTTCTGTGAAAAACTGAGTGACTGCTATCTGCAGTTGTTATGTCTGCTTTAGTTTTCTGGCCACAAAGTAGGTGGCTTAAAACAACAAAAATTTATTCTCTCATAGTTCTGGATGCCAAAATTCTGAAATCTAGGTGTTGGCAAGGTTTCAGTTCCTTCTGAAGGCTCTGAGGGAGAACCTGTTCCATGCCTTTTTCCTATCTTCTGGTGACTGCTGGCAATTCTTCATCCTCCTTGGCTGGTAGCTGTATAACTGTTAACTCTGCTTAATCCTCCCATGGCTTTCTCCTCTGTGTCCCTGTGACTTCTCCATTTCTGTCTCTTACAAAGACATTTGTACTGGATTTAGGACTCACCCTAAATCTAAGATGATTTAATCATGAGACTCAATTTAATTACATCTACAAAGACACGATTTTCTTTAATTAATTAATTAATTAAAGCACTGTCAGTTACAATGTCAATTTCTGGTGTACAGCACAATGTCCCAGTCATGCATTTACATACATATATTCATTTTCGTATTTTTCATTAAAGGTTATTACAAGATATTGAACATATTTCCCTGTGCTATGCAGCAGAAATGTTTTAAAAATATATTCTTATATATAGTAGCTGACATTTGTAAATCTCAAACTCCCAAATTTATCCCTTCCCATCTCCTTTCTCTGGTAACCATAAGATTGTTTACTATGTCTGCGAGTCTGTTTATGTTTTGTAGATGAGTTCATGGTGTCTCTTTCTTTTCTTTTCTTTTTCTTTTTTAGATTCTACACATAAGTGATATCATATGGTATTTTTCTTTCTCTTTCTGGCTTACCTCACTTAGAATGACGGTCTCTAGGTCCATCCATATAGGTGCAAATGGCATTTACAAAGATGCAATTTTCAAATAAGGTAACATTCACATGTACCAGGGGTACAAGGACTTGGATATATCGTTTTGGGATCACTATTCAATCCATTTGAGTTTTGGAGTAACCTGTGAGATGGGTGGCAATGTCTCACATGAGTTTGTTAGGCTGGAATCACTTAGACAGCAGAGTGGAAAGCAGGACACCAGCCAAACCTCATTCTAAGACCAATGCTTTCTTCTATGCCGCAGCCTCTCTTGACACATTGTTTTTGCGCACATAATCATCTCGTCTTTTAAAAAGAAGATGATTGCATGTTTAAACATTGTTCATAAATTTTACAAAGTTGTATATTTTATCAGCGTCATATTTAATTCTTCAAAATAAAGTGATTCTTGTTAGTAAGCTATCTCTAACAAGATTCCTCAGCTTCTCAGAAACAAATGGAAATTGAGAGAAACCAAAGTATATTTTCCTCAAGTATATTTTTCCTTCAGCTCTATTTTTAAACTCCTGAATCTAATCTTTCGTTTATACTGCTCTCCTTCTGCTCACTCTCATCCCATTTCCTGATCCCTGGGGTTCAGCCAGTGATGAGCACTCTCAAAGAAGCCCAGGGAAGGCATTCTGGTTCTGTCTACAAGTCCCTTTTCTTGGCATTCTGTGTAAATAATCAAGGATGCACCTGTTCCCATTACAGACCAAGGAGCAGGGCCATGATGCATGTTAGGCTTTTGGTTTTTAAGAGCATCTGTTTTGTGGATGGGTCCTATTGAGGGCAGACCACAGAGAGCATGAGGTAACATGTGAATAGGTTTGCTGCAAGGCATGACATGTGGCAGTAATTTGCCTGATTGACCTAGGAAGTCTTGACTACTTTTCTCATGCTTATAAAGATTTGGAATATGCTGCAATCCCACAAAATTCAACCATTTCAATTTACATTGAGTCAGTTGTATAAATTCATCATATATAGGAAGGATATGACAATTGTTTGGTTTTCTAAACCAATTCTTGATTAAAATATTCTTTACATTCCCATATTACTGAGCACTTATCTCATATTAATCTGAGTTCATTGCTCAAAAGGGGTTAAAAAGTAAATAATATGCCTTTAAAAAATAAAACTAGTCTGTAAAAATATCTGAGCATGTTATTTTTTTTCAAATGTGATGCCCAGCTCCTGTCCATGTTCTACCTTCACAATAAGAATTTTTTTGTGAAGTCTACATTTTCCAAGAAGTCCTAAATTCCAGACTTCTTTGACTTCCTACTCTCCTCAAATTGATTAGCAATTGGTTTGTACCCTACAATTTCATTTTTTAGCATTTGGCATGAACAGTATAATTTTGAGTGCTTATGTCTTACCTTGTCACCAGAATATAAGTTCCAGAACCTAGTACTTACCCTGATACCTGCAAATAACCAGCTGAACATGCCCAAATATTGAGCTACGACTCATGCAAAGTACAGCCTAAATTTATTGTAAGTCTAGAGCTGACAGAAGTCAAATTTCTTATTATATTACATAACACTTAATATTACTGAGGGTTTGCTGTGTACCAGGCACTGTTCCAAATGCCTTTTCTGTATTCACATCAGTCTGTGGAAAGTTTGAAGACTGATTTGTTGGGAAATTAGAGCAGCATTGCCATTCTCTTAAGGAATATAATTTTCATCAAAGCTTTGGTTGATATCACTTTCTGGAGAATATTATTGCTCTTAATGCAAAGTCAGGACCAACTTGACTTCCATCTTCACCTTCCTCTTCCACTCTGTCCCATTTCAGTGTTTTCAAAAACTCCCATTTGTTGTCGGTGCCCATTCAAATCAATTTGAATAAATGAGGCTGTTGATTAATTTTGTCAACAAGTGAAGAAGGAATTGAGTGATTATATTCTTTTACTATTTTTTTTTTTGCACTAACAAACATTCTTGGCAGTTGATTTGAAAATATTAAACTTGCCAGTATTATAGGTAAATTTAGGAGTGAAAGAAGTCCCAACTTCAATTTCTTTAGTTTGGCTTTTCCATGAGGAGTTTTTGCAGGAGAACTAAGCCTTTAATACCATTTGGACCAGTCTTGTCCTTAACTGTCACTAAAAATTTCCTACTCCTAGGAATCCAGATATCTACCAGTCTTTTATATTATCTTCCTCAATGACCAGCATTCTTAGTACTCTAGATAGAGATTTTGGAAGCTAACCTAAGATAGAAGCTTGGGAGACTTTGTTTGATTGGGTATTCATGCATTTGGGCATGTAGGCCCCATACATCTGTAGCTAAAGAGTGATTCTGATTCAATTATCTCTCATATTCAGGAGTTAAAGATATAAAATCTTTAACCTCACATTGCTTACTTTCTCTCTTGTCTCTCCCTGACCCTCAGTTTCACTGTCAGGGACGTTAGTTCTATGGAATCCTACTGCTGCAGCCTTTGTAGCAGACCAGGACCTTCCACCATAGCATCTGTTAGGGGTTAATGTTTGTGTTCCCCCAAATTCATATAATGAAGCCCTAACCCCAGTGTGATGGTATTTGGAGGTGGAGCCCTAGGGTGGTGATTAGGTTTAGATGAGGTCATGAGGGTGGGGCCCTTGTGATGGAATTAGTTCCTTGAGAGGAAGAGATCATAGAGCCTGCTTCCCCTCTTTCCCATGGGAGGACACAGCAAGAGGATAGCTGTATGTAAGGCAAGAAGAGAGCTCTGTCCAGGAACCTGACAATACTGGCACCTTGATCTCAGGCTTCCTAGCCTCCAGAACTGTGAGAAATAAATGTTGTTTAAGCCACCTAGTCCAAGATATTTTGTTATAGCATCCTGAGCAGACTAAGATAGTTTCCATTTTGATGATTTATGTTTTCAATACCATTTGTTCCTTGCATACACCATCCAGTTTTTCTTGTCTTACAGTGTTTTACCTCCATTAGGATGTCCAATACCAGAGTCAAAGGCATCTGGAGAATTTGTCATCTCTGATTCACATAAAAATAATTTTCTGTCTATGAAAAGTTTTCATAGTGTTTCTCAAAATTCAATTATGATCATTTTTTGGTGGTAGATTAGAAATATTAACCCAGTCCAGAGCTGTTTCATTTTGGTTAAAGTCTCTTTGACTCAGTGAAACAGATTTCAGTACCTCTTGGCAAGTACAAAACCTAACAGGACCGCACAGAAAGATGTTAGAGTTTTTCTCTGAAACTTTGGTGTTTTCCAGTTTGTTTTTTAAATTTTTGTTGCCTTTGAAATAGGTTTTTTACTTAACAAATGGCTATTTGACATAGAGTTGTTTCAAGTCAGCTACCTTTACTCCCATTAAAGGTTTTTACATGGAAACCTCCTAAATTAGCCAAGTTCCTTGTATTTAAGATTATAATGTCTTCTGAAACCTGTCTCTATATTATTCGTATCCTTATAGAGTTGTCATATCCTATACAGATGAAATTATGTTTCAGGAGCTGAAAAGCACAAAACAGAAGAAAATTTCATATCTGAAAGAAAGAACACAGAGAACTATCATGGAGACATGTACTTTTGTTGCTAATACTGTGATCCTGTGAAATGGCAACACCTTAAATAGATTTATTCTTTCAATGCCTTCATTTAGAAGAGTTGCCCCATTGTGACATGGAATAAACTAACATCAGAAATTTCTATAACACTTAATAAGATTAAAATGTCTATCATGAAACTTCAACAGTATTTAAACAGTAATTTGAAGCTGTTTACTCAGTACACAGCTCAAAAGTATCTTAACAGCTCTGGCTGAAGAATACTGACAACAGGGAAGAGGGCAAAAATTCCACCAGCTTAAATACTTTATCACTTATGTAACCTGTTTTGAATCTAAATATGGGAGAAATGTCTGGGTCTTTTAAAAAATTAAAATTTTACTATTGTATTATTATATTTTAATAAACTTCATGTCATTTGTGGTGGGAATTGGTAGGCGAAAGCTCTGACAGTCACTAGGGGGACCAGGTCATGTAGGACATATTGTAAGGACTTTGGCTTTTCTGTTGGGTGTGATGGGGAGCTATTGAATGATTCTGAGAAGAGGAGTGGCACAAACGGACCCATTTTCACAGGATCCCTCTGGCTGCTATATTGAACACGCAGAGCAGGAGGGCAAAGTAGTAGAGAGACCAGTTGGAGGCTATTGGCAATAATCCAAATGAGAAAATGGGAGGAATTAATTTTTCTCCTGAGATGAAAACAGGCATAGATGGGAGGGGGACAGAGAGTAGAAAGAGCAAGTATAAGGAGAGGGGCTGTTTGGACACATGGCCAATGGAAGTTTCCCATTGTGGGGTGGATATGGGACTTTTAAGAAGGTGAATGTCAAATATTGCCTTTGAAATTGTTGCCGCATTTCTGTTTCTGCTTCAGATTTCACATCAAGCCTATTTTATTCACAAATGTAGAAGTGTGTCTCTGTCTCTGTCTCTGTCTTTATTCTAGAAAAGCTGTGACTGTCATAACTGGGTTGGCACATAGAACACAAGATACTTACAGTAGCAGGAACTCGAATCAAACATAATCAGGAGAATGAAAACCATGAGAGTTGATAGAAGTCTTGGGGAAGGCTTTGGATCTTCAAAATGGATTAAAGATTTGAGCAAGTCTTATCTAACTGCAAGAGGCTTGAAACTTTCCAGCTGACTTCTGACCTAGGACAAGTCTAGAGATTAAAATTTTTGAGCTTCCCCTTATAGAAATGATGAATAATACAGGGACTCTTAGAGGGAAATAACAGGAAAAAAAAGGTTTGTACTTCAGTATTATTTCAGATGGAAGAGAGAGATGGTAGATTCAGTAAAGCAGCATGAGACTGGAGTGATTGATAGACGAGAACCAACGTTGCGTGTTGTGGCAGTCTGCTGGTTTTCCACGCAGTTCCACATTTCCACTTTATATTCCTAGAATCCTAATTTTTATTGTACAGTGAAAATACTGTATTTCCTGTTTCCTCTCCTCATTATGTAGCAAGGCTTGACTCAGTTTTTTCCAGTGAGGAGTAAGTAGAAGTTGGATGGAAGTTGTTGACAGAATGAGAAGGAGCCTTAAAAGTGAGCAGATGGCTGCGATGAGTCCTCCCTCCCCTCTATTTTTATCTCCAGGAGGTTGGAAATACTATGATGGCTGGAGCTTCAGCAGTCATTTTGGACCATTACATGCCCTTGAAAATGAATAGTAATTGCTAGGATGATGGAGCAAAAAATAGGAATAGCCCTGGGCTTCCTGTCTGCAGACTTCTTTTATGTGAAAGAAAATAAATTATTTTTCTTATTTAAGTCATGGTTAATTTAAGTATTCTGTTTATGTCAATGCAACTGTCACATAATAATGGCAGCCCCCATTTACTGAGCCCTATTATATTTCAGGCATAGTGCTAAGAACCTTATATTATTTGCTCAATTAATCATCCCAGTAACCTATGAAATAGGTGCTATTATTTCCACTGATTTAATAGATGAGGAATGTGAAACTTAGAAGAGTCACATAAATTGCCCACGATCACCTATCTGGTGTGTAGCCCCAAACTTCTTTGATTTTAAAGCTTGTATGTTTCCTACCCCAACATGCTGTCAGATGGGGATAAAACTTAAATGAGGTTCTGAGAGTCTTATATGAAACTACTCTGTTTCTCTAAACTTAATACTTTCTCATGACCAGCTGTACTTTTTAGGCCCTGTCTTCTTTCACGCCTGGTTTTGACAAATTCCCATCTCACCTAAGACTCATTCCACTGCAGCTGTGCTACAGCAGTATGATGTTTAAATCCTGCCAGAATCTGCTTCGTACAGTTCTCTACAATAGCAATCCTGAGGCGGGGGGAGAGCTGTGCTCTCAGAGGGTAGGTCTTTGTATCAAAATCGAAAGGAGGTAGCAGCTGGCTTAAAATTATGACTGGCATCTGGTCTCAGACTCATTATGGTTGCCCTGATGCTTTCTCAGATTCCCTGAGATGTTTTTTCCTCTGAGAACAAAGCTTCTAGAAACTCAAAACACCTGTATTAACTGGTGACCTAAAAGGAGCACTTACCTCCTAACTTCCTGGCTGGTCTTCAAGCAGCTTGGCAGAGACTTCCTGCTGTTAGAAGGCTGCTGTTAAGAGTTAATTATTCTGAATACCTAGGCCCATTTCAACAGGAATTGCCTCACTTTTAAAATCTGTCTTCCGAAATTTTCTAATAATCATTAAGAGCCCATTAGCAAAATTGTAAGGAAAATAGGAAGGTAAGACTAGTAAAGCCGTTATCCCAATCATCCCTACTGAAGACACAGCACACATTAGATGCATTAGCTTATGTGGATGTTTTTGTTTTACAATTAATCTAGATTACGGGGATGAAAGAGCATCACATTTTTTTTTTAATGTGTGTGATTGGGAGTGGAGTATGAGAGAGTAGCTATGAATGGAAAGGATCATTTAAATATTTGTAGTTACATGACTACTTACCATCTGTTGAATGCCTATTAGGTGCTAGGTGCCACACGAGATATGTTATTTGTTTCGTTTAATGCGATCCTTGCACCAGCTCCTATGAGGTAGAGCACAGTTTGTAGATATGATGTTCAGAGACACTGAGTGAATTCCCCAAGATCACACAGTGGGAATTTGTATATGATCTGTCTGTCTCCAAAGTGCATACTCTTTCAGCTTATTATTCTATAACAAAAAGTGTTCAGTGCTATGGGATATTTTAAACAGAGATCTGCTTTATAGAACTTCAGTGATAATGAAAACTCAAGTGCCACTTGTGAGTGACTCTGAATCACTGACTATGGTCTGATTTGAAGTTTCCAGATTCCTACATCCTTCTCTTTCCTGCTGTTACCCTTTGACCATTTCATATATGCTAGAAGAAAGGATGCAGTTAAATAATTTTGTTCATTATTAACTGCCTTGGCAAAAGTTTTGTTGAAGAAAATGGAAATTACTGATTAGAATAAACTTTGTTTATTATTTTTCAACTTCATTTAATGGTACATTACCATCCTTCATTCCCATGATTTCTTGAATTGATATTAAAAAAACTCTAAATTGCTCTCAGTTAGCAAGTGAATACAGTACTGTTTTTACAAATAAGAAAACTAACTTATATTTGCCTATAATGGCTTATAATTACCCTAGTGGTCACATAAAGAAAGAAAGTAAATCCTTAAATCAACCAGCTTCATTTGTTACTTTGAAGAGGGCCAATAACCGCAATATAGTAGTATGATTCTGAGAGAGCTTAGTGTGGTGAGGTCTCAACTGGATGGTATATTTGTTCTTTTGATGGACAACCTAGCTACGTATACAGTTGATGCTTAAAACCTTTAGCTGTAGCTGTAAGGTTTTATCACCATTAGCAGTAACTAACATCACTCTGTATACTTTAACGTTTCTGCTTAAAGGAAATTTATCATTCGCTTAATTTTATCCTTTTTAAAAAATTGAAGTAAAGTTGATTTACAATGTCTAAGGTGTACAGCAAAGTGATTCAGTTACACACACACACACACACACATATATATATATATTCTTTTTCAGATTCTTTTACATTCAAAGTTATCACAAGATATTAAATATAGTTCCCTGTGCTATGTACAGTGAGTCCTTGTTGTTTATCTATTTTATATGCAGCAGTGTGTATCTATTAATCCCAAACTCCCAATTTATCCCTCCCCCTCTTTCCCCTTTGGTAACCATAAATGTGTTCTCTATGTCTGTGAGTCTATGTCTGTTTTGTAGATAAGTTCATTTCTATCATTTGCTAAATTTTACATGAAGGTCAAGCAACATTGACTATTTTGGTAGCTATAAAACATATACTTTATTGGTTATCCTCTATAGAAATTTTGAAGAGCAAATGAATATTGTTATTTAATTTCCATTTTGTGTATCCTTCCAGCTAATGAATTCGGAGAAAGTAATAATCAAAGTCTTGTGTTTGTTTCTTTTTGCATTTGAATAAGTAAAGTATTTTTCAGTTTCCTTAATGGGTTGTATATTGACTATGTGATTACTGACTATTGGGAATTTGTGCATTCAATGGGTTATTCAATGTATCTAGGACATTTGTGTCTTTGGAAACATGTAAGAGAAAGAGAAAAATATCTAAATATTTATAAACTGACAAGATTAAATAATCCTGTTATCACGAACTTATTGCTGATAGTATTTGTTGGTGAATATGTAGGAAAAGGAGAGTTTATCTACAGACTTAGATTGCTGGGCTTGCCTGTTTTCACTTTGTTGAATAGCTTTCCTAGAGCTGGAGGATAAGCAGGAATCATGTACTTCCATTGCAAAAGGAAAATTTGTTTGAGGGTATAATTTTGCCTGCATTTTCATGGTTGTAGGAAGGACTACTTGCCTGGCCTTCTATGCAAGTTTAGGGGACATTTGCAGTCCCTGTTCTAGGATTAGACTGCAATAAATTAGACTGCAAATAAGCCAAAACCAGTTGCTCTAGCATGGTGGTTCTCAAATTTTGGCATGCATCAAAATCTCCTGGAGGGATTGGTAACCACATATGTTTTGGGCCCCCAGATCCAGAGTTCCTGATTCAGTAGGTCTAGGGTGATGTCTGCGAGTTTTCATTTTCAATCAGTCCCTGGCTGCTGCTGCTGCTGCCGCTTGTTCAGGGACCACACTTTGAAAATCACTGCCCCCAACAAACAGATAAGTTTTGGGTAAGGGGGTTCCTGTGAACCCGGAATGCTGTGACTGTGATGCTTACATGTGAGACATTATGGGGCTTTATCAGGAATCCAGTCCAGAAAGGGCAGATCTGGAGCAGTGGACAGCTTCTTCTGTAGCTGTGCTCTGGGGCAGTGAGAAGCAATGGCAGTGGACTTGTACCATCTCTCTCTACCTCCCCTGAAGAAGAAGGGATAGGGAGCTTTTGCTGAGCACATGACATCAGAGTTGGGTCTTGATGAATAAGTTCTTCACGAAAGAAAATGTTTCAGGCAGAGGTACAGCTTGCATAAAGGCAGAAATCAGCATGGTAGTGTTGTAACGTGTGTATGTGCACGGATGTGTGCCTAGGGAGTGAGAGATGGAACTGGAAAGGTAGGCAAGGGATGGAGTAAGACTGGTTTTTTATACATACATTGATCAAGATATATGGTTTCAGACAGTGCTCCAAGAACCCTTTCAGGTACCCAGTGATGGAAGTAAATGGGACATTGGGACTCTCATCCTCATTTCAGCCAGGGTTAATTTACATATTTTGTAAGTCTGAGTTTTTTCTAGTTTCTATATTAAATAAAGCATTCTACAGCTCTCATATTCACCCTTGGTGGTGGTTTTATCTTTCTTGCCATTTCTGGCATAATCTTTACATTTCAGTATGCTACTTTTAAAGCCATATGCCATTGTCTTAGCTAGTGTATGAACTGCTTGGACCACCATATTTCTTTGTTTTGCTAGTTCACTCTCTTCTCTCCTCATGAAGACAATATGTGATTGAATAATCAGAATAATGTCTCGTGGAGGCTCTAGTCCTTTTGACCTCTATTTTCCTTTTCAAGATTACATGCCATAGAATCATGATTTTTTTCTCCAAACCTTCAAATTCTTGTCTTACTACAGTCTAGGCTTATGTCAGTCCATCTAGCTCAACCTTTTTCTTGCTGGTTATTGTAAGCCCCTGAATCCTAAGATTCTTAGCACCTTTGCTTTACTAACCAGTTCTTCTGTGGTCTTAAGTCCCTGGATGTTTCCAAGACAGTTCTCAGAGCCAAGTTTATGACCTGTCATAAGCTTTGTTTGTACTAAATGAGAGGCAAGAGCTAATTGAGGTCTTCATCATGATTGTACCTATGTTGTGACCTGTCTCAGTAGCACATTCTATAATTGACTCAAGAATGTTACAATATGATAATACTTTTCATTTCCTTCTTCCCACAGATTTCTACCAAAATGTTTATCTTCATTAATTTACTTCTACTGCACTAACCTTCTACCAACCTAGTGTGTCTTTTTTCCAATAGGATAACTCCTCTACTGTTATATCTGAAATATATAGGCTTATACTAGAAATTATCAATAGTAACTATATGATCATGGTTATTATCCTGTATCATACATGATATAATATAGCTTGATGTTCATTCCAATTCAATCTTGTTGGCTTTCAGGACTCTGTACATGGCTACATAGATATGTTAACACCAGTTATTGTTCTTTTTAGCATCAGTTATTGTTAAATAGCATTTATGATATTTAAAATTGTTTTCTCATGGTAATTGTTGGACATCTGCTTTCCAGTTATATTTTTCAGGAAGACTGACGGGAGAAATATGTTGGGCAAATAGAACTCTCGGCATTCCTCAGTAACACTTAGAAATGATTTTCTGTTTTATGTCCAGTGGTAACCATTCATGATGTAAAAGCCCAGCTGAGAGACCTCTTTTAAGAAGAGTGGCAGATAATATGAGGAAGAAAAAGTGGGAATGTGTACTAACCTTGCACCCAGTTGGGGATTTGGCAAGCTTTGCACACAATAGAGCTTGACTACTTGACTACTTTTTCCTCTTATAGATCACAGTTTGAGGACACCATTGGACCAAGACACATAATTGTTCTTACCCATCATAAAACAAAACAAAGACCATAATGAATGTATTTGGAGAGAAGTGAAAAATTGAAGGAATGAGACGTGATATTATTGGATTATTTCTGGATAAAGATATATAATTTGCTTTTGCTATCATAGGTAGATTCTATTAGAATGATTCTGTAGCTATGGATAACCACTAATTCTTATTTAATTTATAGAGATCTCAGAAACCCAATTTACTTAAGCAAGTGAAATGATGTAAAATTATTCATGAAAAATCATTAGTTCAATATTTTAACTTATGCCTTTGAAGATCATGACAAGTTTACCTTTAGAGATAGGAGTTACCTCAATAGATTTTTTTCTTCTTTGTGAATCTACTTTCTACCTTGTTGTGATGATTCTAATGTTAGTGCCCACATGGACAGAATGTTTGCTTTCATTATTTCAATGTTATTGATTTTGTTTTACACAGTGCTTTTGGTCCTTTTGCTGATCACTCTTTTAGAATATTTGTTCATTCCCAGTGCTATTTGGGGGAACTGAATGAATAAGAGAATTTATAGCCCTATAAAGTCTTGTGCCAAAATATTTATTGGTTAAGTGGTTTCCCTGACCACTGGCATCCATGGCTGTAATAGTGTTTTTCTTATTCCAATATCTTTTCCCTTGTTAACTATGATTACAGAATGGAGATATTGAATGAGATATTGACTTCCTTATTTTAGGGGATAAGAGAGTGTTATATTATTGGAGATGGCACTGAAACATGGTTACTGTAGCTGTGGAATTTATAGTGTGTATTTCCACTGGATTATAGGGAGGTCAAGGGGTGATCTGCTATAAAAACTGTTTAGGATTAAAAGTAGTTCTTCCCAGAAGTAAGTGTTAATGGATTTTCTTTGTAAGTGTTTTATATGAAACCTAGGCTTTGTGTAGCCAGAGCTTGGGAAAGAGAGCGGAAAATAGGCAAAAAGCAGGCTAAAAGATTGTTGTACATACCAGAATCAAATGTAAATTTGGGTTAGAACAAACTTACGGAAGAAAAAATTCTTTTAAAAATAGTTGTAAAACCAGTGGCATTTTCTCAAATTCCTTGCTTTCGGATATTTCAGTCTAATAAAGCTACATTGAAACTTCTGATAAAGATTCAGTTTGCATGGCCAAGATCACAAGCACTCTTCAGGCTAGCATAGGAAAGAGCTTCCATCTTCTTCCCTGTTTTTGTTTCTTGAATCATATTCCAGTGACCTTTCTGAACACTAAAATTTCTCTAGGTCATCTGTGCTATGGTTTCTTATATTTTAAAAGCACTTACTTCATCCACTAAGGAGAATGGATAGAAACCTTCAATAGGAGGTGAGCCCTGTGGTGTTTTTCATCAAGTAAAAGTATGACAAAGCCTTCTGATGGGACTAAAGAGAAATACGTGAATAAAAACACACCTGCTGCTTGAGTTTTTCCTGCAGATGGCACTGGTGTTACTTAAAGAACGTTTTTCTGCTCAGCAGCTTGTCGTTCATTGTGCATACTGAAAAGGCTCATATGTACTGGGAAACTTAAGTAGATGTCTTGCAGTAAAGTAGTCACTTATCTGTGCATGACTGAACCCCAGCGTGGCTCAGCCAGTCCTTTTGGAGGTCTGCTTTTCAATTAATGCATTCACATGGACAATAAAATCTGATGGACTACTCTTTTGACCAGGGAAGAGGGCTGCTATATAAATCACATTACAAAGTCCGGGCCCATTCTTCCAGTTGCAAAGTATAAAAATCTGGTAGATTTATATTAATAATCTTAAAAGTGAATTCAAGAAAGACTTAATTGAACACCTGTTTGAGGCAACATACTGTCCCAGATTGTTTTGGAGGGTTCAAGGTTAAAAACCAAAAGCAAACATGATCTCTAGCTTCTCAAATCTCTCAAGGTATATGCATAAGTATGTGACATACAAGTTTCTGAGTCCATTCAGGCTGTTGTAACAAAATATCACTGATTGGGCAGTTTATAAATAACAGAAATTTATTTCTCACAGTTCTGGAGGCTGGAAGTCTGAGATCAGGGTGACGATGTGGTTGCGTGATGGCTCTTTTCTAGGTCACAGACATCTCATTGTATCCTCTCATGGTGGAAGGGGCTAGAAATCTCTCTGGGGCCTCTTTTATAAGGCACTAACCCTATTCATTAGGGCTCCACTCTTACGACTTAAGGACCCTCTACTACCCACCTACTAAAGGCATCATCTTTAGGAAACAGGATTTCAACGATGAATTTTGGGGGTGACACATTCAGAACACAGCATAAAAAGTAGTGTCATTAGTGATAGACAAAGTACCAGTACATAAGAAGTTACTGGAGTAAGGAAGGAGTGTTGAGGTGAGTTTGAGATGGACTGTGAAAGCTGCCTTCAGCTGAATATGAAGTGAGGAAGAGACAAAGTAGAATTCCCAAGAAAGGAAAGAAGCAGCATATAGAGAATGGTGATCTTTTCACATTTAATGATTTATTCAGGGACTGGTATATTCTGTGCTCTCTTGTTAGGTGCTCTAAAACCTGACTGTATACCACGGTTGTCTTAGTTCAGGTTTCTACAACAAATATACCATAGACTTGGTGGCTTAGACAACAAACAGTCGATTTCTCACAGTTCTGGAGGCTGGGAAGTCCAAGATCAAGGTGTCAGCAGATCCAGTGTCCTGTGAGGACCTGTTTCCTGGATTGCAGTTGGCCACCTTCTCATTATATCCTCACATGATGGAGAGCAGAGAGAGAGGAAGCAAGCTCTCTCATGTCTTTTCTGATAAGGACAGTAATTCCATTCATAGGGCTCCCCCTTATGACCCAAGTACCTCCCAAAGGCCCCAACTCATAATATATCATATTGGGGATTAGGCTTCAATATATGAATTTTGAGAGGTCACAAACATTCCTTCAGTCCATAGCAACTTTCTAACTCTGTGCTCTTGGGTTATTTAACCTCTTTGTGCCTTTGTTTCCTCATCAGTAAAATGGGGGTGATAAGTGTACTTACCTCAAAGGGTTTCAGAGGGGATAAAATAGGCTAGCACATGTATGGTACCTGGTCATAGTAATAAATGTCACTGTAATTATAAAAATGAATGTTTTATGTTATTGTGCATTTTTGTACTTTGTTCCAATCATTCTATAAGAGGAATTTTAGTTCTTTTGGGAGACTAAAAATTATGTATCCTTATGATTTTGCATACAAGAAAGTGTAGGCTTAGGAAAATTTATTAGCTTGCTAAAGATGATAAGGGCTATACTTTTTAAATGGAAGTATAATTGATAGTTAAAAATTGTATGTTTAAGGTATATAATTTGATGATTTAATATGCATAGACATTGTTAAATAATCACTGTAATAAAGGTAATTAACATGTCTGTCAATACAGGCTACATTTGAACCAGGGCCAAATCTATCCATTTTTCTGCTTCATCATTCAATTCTTAATAATTAAGTTGATTGTAATCAGCCTGTGTGGTGAGTGGGTAGCAAGGAGCTACTGCAGGATTTAAACATAATAGGGGCCCAGAGTGGAGTGCTTCTAATGCTTCGACAAAAGTTTAAACTTTGCTATGCAATGAGAAATAATTTATGGATTATCATGGGCAGGGCCTCTTTCCCTTGGCAAAGAATGAAAGATAGCTAGACTCTGCAAAGGGCAATTAACAGGTTGGTTGAAGGCTAATTCAAGGAAAAATTATTCAAAATTAAATGTCTGCTAACCACTCTTTTATAGATTGGTGCCCTGGTCTAGAGGAATATTCTTAAGGTATCACGCTGGGCTATCCAGGGAGATAGGCAAGAGACCTGAACATGGAAGAATGTTTAATTTTTAGATAAAAATTGAAAAAGAAGATTAATCCAAGGGGTTAGGAGAGAATCAGGAGATATTCTGAGTGTCACGGATCCAAATAATGGAAAAGTTTTAGGAACGAGCAAAGTGTTGACTGCTATAGTGTGGTTGAACAAGGCAAAGCTGAGAAGAGGTTGGACTTCCTGGCTCGATGTACATCTGTGATAGTTCAGAGAACAGATCAGTTCAATGCTGGGGTTTCAAACTGATGGGTGAAGTAAAGAGAGATAGAGAAAAATAAGTGGGGACAAAGAGAGATTAGTCTGATAAGAACAAAGTTTGGAAATAGAAAAAGATGATTGTGATTTAAGGGAGAAATATTGTTACTAAGGGAGGAGTGTTATCGCTGAAGGTTTTCTTTCAGTGAGAGAAGGGAGCATCGTAGTACTTTAAGGGATTACAGTAGCAAAGGACACTAAAAAGGAGCAGCTGAGGAAGGAGAGTAGAAAGCAATGAGCAGTGGAAGACTGAGAAGAGAAACCGTGTGTAGAAGCCTCTTTTGAGGCGCTTCATGTGCTTGGTTATAAAGAGAAGGAGAGAAGAGAGGCAGCCCCAGAGGTGGTCTGTGTTTGGTTTGTTCGTTTGTTTTTATTTTTAAGGATGGGAATCTATTTATAGTCTTTGGGGAAGATATAAATAAAGCTCAAGCTAGAGAAAAAGAGGTAAGCTATGAAGGCCAGGGAGGTGATAATAGAGAATCTGATCAGGAGCTCAAAGGATTAGTCATCTAGGGCAATGTAGATTGGATGTAAGTTTGTTGGAGGAGGTGGGATGTTGAAGGAGCTCCTTTTTGCTTCACAGAGCAAATACAGGGACCAGTATATCGCATATACTCTGAATTCTATACGGCACACAAAACTCTTGACTAATTCCCTAGGTTTCATCTCCTGCCTCACTGCATGTGACACAGCATCATTTAGAACTGTTACCCAAGGCTGTTCATATCCTGTGTCTTTGCATATGTTGCTGCCTCTGTTAGAAAGTTCTTTCTTTGAATAGGTACCTATTCTGTTCAAGCAGAGTTTTATGTCTCTCTTGTGGTCCTCTGTGTCTTGAGCCCCATAAAGCCCTGCCAAACAGACTAGTAGATTGAAAGCACATTAGGAACAGGGACCATTTTCCACTTATCTTTTTATTTCTAGCTCCTAGCACACAGTAGTTGCTCAATAATATTTGTTGATTAATTTCTTCATTTTTCCAAAATAATACTTTGTGTGTGTTTTTAAGAAGTTTTTCTAGCAGTTGGGCATTATTCTAACTGACATACTTTCAATTTATAAAGGCTAAGTAGAGGCAGATTTAATTTTAAAATTGGTGTAACTAATATTTTGCTGGCTAACTCACTCCCTTAAGTGTGCACTGGGTTCGCTTGTTTGACTTGGTGTGTGTCTGCCATCTGTATGTGGATTGTGGATCACTAACCTGTGTTAAATCTTGCAAGGGCATAATGTTTGTTTTAATTTCTAAGTCTACAACATAGACTTGCCAGAACCATGCTCAATTGATACATAACAAACAGCGAGTATTTGTTAATTAAGTAGATTTACAGACTGTTTACAGGTAGAGTGTTTTCTTGGAGAAGTCATTTTACAGACCTGTGTCATAGTTACTGCTCTGTGAAGTGACTTCATCTGCTAACTTCTTTTCCCCAATTATACTTCAGAATTAAGCAGGTTATATTGATTAATAATTTTGCTCATAGAAGACAAGCACTGTATAAATAATTATTCAACCAGAAGAAAATTTCTTAGTCATGTGCTGACTTTTTCAGTGGATGACTGTACATGGGTAATATAATCTGCAGGAGCCATGTTTGTATGTGAAGACCAATAAGTAAGGTAACAGATGCTTTTGCTCTTACTTAAATGATTGTGGACATATTATCTCAGTTCCTTAAGTGATCAGTTGGCTCATGTGTCTTATTTAAATCACTTTAGATTTCCATCTCCTTTCTTCCATGGTTTGTATACAACTCCCCACGGTCCAAGATATTACTCCCTGATCTTTGGTTTCTCTTCCTCAGCTCACAGGATTTCTCACCACTTGGAGTGCAAACACTGTCAGCGTGTATTGATGGTTTTCATATTATGTGTTGACAGTGCTACTACTCAGGAGTAGGAATAGGGTCAAAAAGACAGATATGGCCATCTTCCTTTCCAGAGAATATTGCTCTGATAAGGGACACTCACAAGAGGCTTTTCTGTTTTAGCTCCCAAGGTAACTTTGATGTGCACATCTTCCTTGTTATTTTCCAAAATATACTGTTGCTGTTTCTGAAGGCTCTACTTGATGTCATATCCTAGGATTTTGCTTCTGTGAGTTTTGCTTAGCATGCATGCAAAGAAATAGTGATGTTGACATTCTCTATCTTATTTAGAATATTTTATCGAGGGCCCAACGTACTGTGTAATTTAATTTTAAATAATAAATTGAATACAAATGGAAATAGTGTGCTGTCTTCCAAAACATACTTCCTGGGGCCCTTTTCTTGAGATTGCTGTGACTATCACAGGACACCATTACAGAAACATAACCTTGTGTACCACTCCATATTTGCATGTGCTTCAGAAAGGCACTAACTCAAGATAAAAGACAATCAGATTGTATTTTAAGTCCTTCAGCAATTTTGTTCCATTTCTATAAAGATTTATCCCACGATATTATATTTAATCAATCTCTTAATATTTGTAAATACACTTGTATTAATACAATTAACACAATTGTTTTATTGAGACTATAGAATCATAAATAAAGAAAGTGGATTAAATTTGGTAAAAATTAATAAAGTAGGTAAAAATAGTGTAGAATTAGAGAGGAATTAAGGAGAATCTGTTTATAACCTTTACTTGAAGTGGTTATAAGATACAAAATGTAGAATATTTAGTAGAAGTGATTGATAAATGTGATAATATCAAAGTTTAAAACTTTTGTTTAAATTAGACACTATAAAGTCAAGACAGGCAGTACACTGGAAAATGTTTATTCATTCACTTTGTCATTCATTTTTCCAGTAAACATTAACTAAGCATGCACCATGTGCCAGGTACCATTTTTGGCCATAGGGATCTAACAGTGAACAAAACAGATAAAAACCATTGCTATCACAGAGTTTACAGTAGATTAGCATTCAGAATATATGAAGAACTCCTTCAAACCAAACCAAACAAAAGCTCAATGAACAAAAAGATGAGTAGGTAATTCAAAAGAAAAGTATAAATGGCCAATGAACTTAAAATCTCAGTAATAATCAAAGGATACAAATTAATAACAATGAGATAGTAAGTTTTCCTAAAAAACATTGAGAACAACTAAGAAAGACTGACAAATCCAATGATAGTAATGTTGTAGGACAATAGGTATTTTCAAGCAGTTTGGTGCTCTGGTAAGTTGGTTCAGTCCTTTTGGGAGACAATCTGGAAGAACCTTTCACCTTGTAGCTCTCCTCAGTATATATTTGTTATGGACTGAATGGGTGCCTTCAGAATTCATATTTTGAAGTTTCAACTCCCAGTGTGATGATCTCTGGAGATAGGGACTTAGTGGAAGTAATTAGGATTAGATGAAGACACAAGCGTGTATCTCTTTAAGAAGAGACATCTGAGAGCTACTCTTTCTGTCTCAGCCATGTAAGGACACAGGGAGATGGCAGCTGTCTACAAGCCAGGAAGAGAGCTCTCAACAGAACCTGACCATGCTGGTACCCTGATCTCAGAATTCTAGCCTCCTAAACTGTGATGAAATAAATTTATTTTATTTAAGCCAGTAGTCTATGATATTTTGTTATGGCAGTCTGAGCTGACTAATACGGTAATCTGGAAAAACAATAGTGCACAGTCGTATTCAATGAGTTTTTGTAGCATTTTTCAATGGCCCGAAATGGAGGATGGGTGAGGAAGCGATAAACAGATGGACCACAGAGGATTCTTACGTCAGTGAAAATATTCTATATGATACTATAATGGAGGATATATGTCATTATACATTTGTTCAAACCTATAGAATGTACACCACTAAGAGTAAACTGTAATGTGAAGTACAGGCTTTGGATGATAATGATGTATCAATATAAGTTTATCAGTTGTAACACATGTAGCACTCTGGTGTGGGATGTTGATAATGGGGGAGGCCATGCACGTGTGGGGGCATTGAGCATATAGGGTTTATCTCTACCTTCTCGTCAATATTGCCATGAACCTAAACCTGCTCTAAAAAATAAAGTCTTTAAAAAACAGAATAGAAAAAACAAAACAAAACAAAACAAAATGAAGAAAATCCAAATATTCATAATGGGTGGATTGTTAAATAAAATATGACGTAGCCACATTTGGAGTACTTTGGCAGATTTCTATTAGTGACATGAAAAGATTTTTAAGAAAATGGGTAAGGAAAAAAATTAAAATGGTAATGGGATATGATCCTATTTATGTAAAATAAACATATAAATACACAAAACAAAGTATAGTTGATTTACAATGTTGTATTAGTATTAGGTTTGCAGAAAAGTGATTCAGTTATAAATATATCAATTCTTTTTCAGATTTTTTTCATTATAGATTATTACAATATATTGAATGTAGTTCCCTGTACTATACAGTAGTACCTTATTATTTATCTATTTTATATATAGTAGTATATATATATCAATCCCAAATTTCTAATTTATCCCTTTCCCATCTTTCCCCTTTGATAACTATAAGTTTGTTTTCTATGTTGGTGAGTCTATTTCTATCTTGTAAATAAGTTCTTTTATATCATTTTTTTAAGATTCTACATATAAGTGGTATCATATGATATATGTCTTTGACTTCACTTAATATGATAATCTTTAGGTCCACACATGTTGCTGCAAATGGTATTATTTTATTCTTTTTTATGGCTGAGTAATATTCCATTATATATCCACTGTATATATAGACATATACACACACATTGTAAATATCCATTGTAAATATACATATGTATGTATGTGTGTGGGTGTATATATATACACCCACACACACACACACATGCACACTTTTTATTAACAATCATATGTCGGTGGGCATTTGCATTGCTTCCAAGTCTTGGGTATTGTAAATAGTGCTGCTTTGAACATTGGGGTGCAGGTATCTTTTCAAATTAGAGTTTTCATCTTGTCCAGATATATGCCCAGGAGTGGGATTGTTGACTCATATGGTAACTCTGTTTTTAATTTTTTAAGAAACCTCCATACTGTTTTCCATAGTGGCTGCACCAATTTACATTCCCACCAACAGTGTAGGAAGCCTCCCTTTTCTCCACACTCTTTCCAGCATTTATTATTTGTAGATTTTCTGGTGATGGCCATTCTGACTGGTGTGAGGTAATACCTCATTTTAATTTTGATTTGCATTTTTCTGATAATTAGCAATGTTGAGCATCTTTCATGTGCCTATTGGTCATCTGTATGTCTTCCTTGGAGAAATGTCTATTTAGGTCTTCAGTTCATTTTTTGATTGGGTTGTTTGTCTGCTTTTTTGATATTGAGCTGTATGAGCTGTTTGTGTATTTTGGAAATTAATCCCTTGATGGTAGCATCATTTGCAGATATTTTCTCCCATTCCATAAGTGTCTTTTCATTTTGTTGATGGTTTCCTTTGCTATGCAAAAGCTTTTAAGTTTAATTAGTTCCCATTTGTTTATTTTTGCTTTTGTTTCCACTACTCTAGGGAACAGATCCAAAAAATATTGCTGTGATTTATGTCAAAGAACATTCTACCTATGTTTTCCTCTAGGGGTTTTAGAGTATCCAGTGTCCCATTTAAGTCTTTAATGCATTTTGAGTTTATTTTTGAATGTAGTGTTAGAGAATGTTCAAATTTCATTCTTTTACATGTAGCTGTCCAGTTTTCCCAGCATGATTTATTGAAGAGACTGTCTTTTCTTCATTGTATATTCTTCCCTCTTTTGTTGTGGATTAATTGACTATAAGTGTGTGGGTTGATTTCTGGCTTTCTATCCTATTCCATTGATCTATATGTCTGTTTTTATGTGAGTACTGTACTGTTTTGATTACTGTAGCTTTGTAGTATAGTCTGAAGTCAGAGAGCATGATTCCTCCAGCTGTTTTTCTTTATCAAGACTGTTTTGTCTGCTTGGGATCTTCTGTGTTTCCATACAAATTTAAAATTTTTTTGTTCTAGTTCTGTGAACTATATATGTAAAGTGTATGTCAATACATACAAAGAAGTATGTTAATACTGATTGCCCCTCTGGGAAGATAAAGGGGATTGGAAGAGAAACCTAGGGGAACTTTACCATCACCTAAATTATTTTAATTCTATGCATGATGCATTCATTTAATTAATAATTGTATAATTAAAGTTGATTTAAACAAAGACAACTGCAGATATTTTTTTTAAAAGTCAAAGAGCAGGAAAAAAATTGGCAGTTGAGAGTATTAAAAGAACTGAGTTCTCCAAAATATAAGGAAATGGTGTCTAGTCAGATTTGTCTGAAGTGCCAGTCATAAATTGAAGAAGTAAGGAGAAAAAAGCTGAAAAATTGAACTGGAAGTGGTTGTATATAGTTTTTAAGGTTGGACTACATTCTGTGGATTAAGTTTGAAGCAGACATATGAGATTATTGGATCTGTAGTTTTTGAAGTTTTATCTCTTGTACAGGGTGGATTGGAGAGACTAGAGATAAGATGGTTAAAACTTTTTTTGTGTGTGTGACAATTTCAAGGAGAAAATACGTATTACATCTCATAAAACTGATTTACAAATATACTACTAGTGGTTGATAGTAGAAATAACTTTGAGCACACTTGCACGTTAACATGCCTACATAATTTCCCATTTTAACTATTGCTATCTTTTATATATTTAAGGAAATTTCAAGATATCAAAATTATTAGAAGTTAGCAAAAATTTTAGTCTGTTTTTCAAGAGCACTCATTCTGCTTTTTTCTTCTATTCCCTTGGCTTCAGCTTCTTAAAAGACTATGAACCTTATATCAGGCCAAAAAGACAGACGATACCTACTACAGCATTTGTCTTTCTTACTTCTTTAAATAAAAAAGATGGATATTGAGAAAGTCATCAGTCACCACTGCCTTTTCCCCTGCCAGTGATAGAGATGAAGTCAATCAACCTGAGCATCTGCCCAGGTCAGCCGACTAGAAGAGACTCCTGACACAGAAACACATTTATGATACAGTTATCCCTCCAGAATGTGTACTAATCTTAACTCTGGAGTCCTCTTATTGTTTTTAAGAAAAAAGGTGGTTGTTCTTGTATCTCAGGCAAACTGTTTACCTTCTCCCATGCTGTTTTTCATCACCAAGGTTTTTTAAGGCTATCTGTTTCATAATATTAACACAAAACCACATTTCCCAATTGTGCTTTCACCTCCTAGAGCATGATTTTAAAAAGTTGAAAAGGGAAAAAGAAATCTTTCTTTTGCAGGACACAGTATACATTTGCTGCTATATGCTTGTCAAGTTTTCAAAAGTGAAATTAATATGGGGATGATAAATGAAGGTAGTGTTCCCATGTTCCCTTCTGTCTTTAAGTCCATTTAATTCTCCCCTTTCCCTCCATCCTCAATCCCCCACCTTCTACAACACCTGTTCCTATTGTTCCCACTGTATTTAATGGACAGACATATGTCCCATGCCTACTAAATATAAGTCCCAGAGCAGGAGAGCAATTTTGTCTCAACTGTGGATAAAAAGAATTAAAAAGGAAATGGAATCTATATTCCATGGCAATGAGTTTCTTGAGCACAGAATTCTTTCATTCAACAAATAATTGCACACTAGGTCCTAGGGACCCATGCTTTAGACAGCAGGTCTGCCTTGGTGGGAGGGCTCAGATGACTAGGAAGGGCCTAGAGGGAAACATGCCATTGTAATACACTATCGTAACTATAGCAGAGGTATTTAAGGAGGTCAGAGAGGTCAAGGAAGGCATCATGAAGGAGATGACACTAGGTGACCAAAGGAGCAGTGCAATATAAAAAAGAGAGTGAAGGCCCTTCCAGGCAGTGTGCATGTCATGTGTCAAAGGAGAGAAGAGGAAAACATTTACTATTTGGGGAAAAGAAAGTTGTTCCGTGTGATTAGAAAACAGGATGGGTAGGGGGGAGTGTGGAGAAGAACTGGGGGTAGGGAACAGCCAGATGGGGTGCTGTGCTGGCAGGAATGACCAGTCACTGTTCTCAATGTTTTCTATGTGTTCTAACATTTATTCCTCACAAAAATTCTGGGTCAAGTATTCCCAAAAGGAATCTAAGCCCAGATAAAGTAAAAACAAACCCCAAAGATCTTAAATTTACATAGGCAGAAAGTGGCAGAGACAGGATTTGGATTCAGATCTAACAGATTTTAAAGCCTGTGTTCGGATTCATAGAGGAGTGGGAGGTAAAGGGAAGTCTACCTGTGAAGACCCTTGTTTGCGATGGGAATTTGAATTTTGTGTATATGCAGTAGGAATTCAAAGAAACATTTTAAGCAATAGGAAGGGAATACTCCATCATAAAGAAAGAGGAAATCAATGATGTTTTAGAGTTTCTTTTGCTAATATTAGTGACATACAGTCATTAGTATTAGTTAAGACTTTGCCTCAGATCAGGAATTGGGCAGGTACAAAATATAATGAAATTATTCTATGGTAACTGGATGTAATCATCTATACAGAATTAAAGTAAGATATAATTTAATCTAGGAAGGCACCCTGAAAAGGACGAGAAACTAAAGCCAGCCAACTGCATGATTTTCAATATATTCTCAGCTCATCGACGTGTAAATGAATTAAGAACAGAGACCAGAGACCAGCTCAAACACATCTGCAGCAGCACTGCTCTCATGATTATGTAGGATTGATGGCAACACAGGATCCAAACAAACCCAGTATGACACAATGTCTTGTTAGCCAGGCTTTTCAGACTTGGTGATAAATTCAAAATCTGTATAAATTTGAAGCAAGTCTGTAAGATTTGTAAGCATCAGGTTGAGGTGGGTGTATCACTGCTTTTTACAACCTGATTTTTATATGAAACAAAAGGCATGCTGTAATTTGTTGTTTTACAGGAAGCAGAGTGTACATCAAGAAGAGTCCCTACATTAGGCCCTATGATGTCCCTGAACTATGTGTGTAGAAACTAAATTGATACTAAAAGCACAGTGACCTCTTATATGGCAAATGTTTGCATTTGTTTGCTGCTTTAAAAAAATGAGTGAAACCGTCAGTAAGCTGGACAGTTTGATGCATTAATCTGCTCATATTGCAAAGTACAGATATGTTATTAATGGAATCTTAATATATATAGATTAACTTGAAAACAGATTTTAAAAAAATACAAAAGTGAGGAAAAGTTACTTTTTCCTCTGAATTCCACATTTAAAGGTGACAATTGTAGTTTAGGTAGACTTATTCAAGCTGATTCTTCTACTTTGAACTTTGCTTCTTCTACTTACTAGCTAGATGATCTGAACAAGTTACATACAGCTCTAAGCCTCAGTTTCCTCAACTGGAAAATGGGAATAAACCCCCCTCTTCCCTCTAGAACTAGTATGATGATTAAATGTGATCATAGGTAGGTGCTTAGATCATGGAGGTGCCCCACTGCCCATCCTACAGAAGGCCACATATAAATTGTTTTGGTTTCAGTGTCTGATTGCTGCCAAAGTAGACAGTCTTGCTGAGAAATAGATTTGTGTGTCCAAAAATAAATTAAAGATGATTATAGGTATGAATCTTAGACTTTATCTGAATGCTCAAACACTGTTTTATGTTCATATTAGTCATTAGAAAATTGGAATTCTGATGCTTCTGCCTTCCTTAAAGAGTTGTAGTTCATCAAAAGAGATTTTTAAAAAGATAACAGCAGGATTGGGTGGCCTGCTCATGGAGAAAACCTTAGCTGGAGCATGACTTATAAAGATGCTTTCCTCCCTAAATCTAGTTTTAGATTCTTATGAGAAGACAGCTTCGTTCTAGTTGCCAATCTGCAAGATAAAGCATGATCTCACTGTCTCCCTTATGACAGAGCTGGTATTGAAACCAGACCAAAAAGGCTTCAAAGATGCTCAGAATAACTCTGCCAAGAACTAGGGATAGGGTCTGTTTTTCCTTTTTCTTTTTCCTTTTTCTTTTTTTCTCTTGCAGCTGACTTTGAGATATGTAATTTACAGTTTGCCATGGAAATGAGTCACATGTGTGAATTCCCATAACAAAAGTGCCAGCGTGTGAATGGTGAATATTCAAGGTGGCACCAGGCTCATCTATGCTGAGAATAGTTCAGTTCTAAAGCATCCCAAAATCTTAGTAGTCATAGCCGTAGCAAGGAGGGCACTGTTTTAGTGAATTAGAAAACAATTGCCTAATACATTTCTCTACTTAGACAGAAAGAGTAGCTTCTCCTGTGTGGGTGTGTCATGGTGAGTGTATATATGTTGACCAGGGCACATTGATTCCTTTTCCACAAACGATGAATGAAATATTAATAAGAATATTGACTTGATTCTTCAGTGTTAAGTTTTACTCAGTCCCCCTTGGTATCTTTAAAGCAATCTTGAAAAATAACTCCTCGTAATATGTTGCTTTAGAAACCAATATTTGTTTAGTTTAGCTGAGCTGTTAGCATAAAACCTCAAGCTAAAGGAAAGTTAATATATTAAAAAACTATTCTCATTATACTGTGGGTTGTTTTGTATACTTTACAGAGAAGAGCTACTTAAGTTTTAGTTCTTAATGTATTTTTCTGATCCTTGTTTTGCTTACTTTCCTACCTCTTTCACTTACTAAAATAAATAACAGACAGTGGATAGACAAAACAGATATGGAAACTGCCAAATGGTATGCATTCTGAAGATACATAATTTCAAAAATCAAGACGCTAGAAGAGTCACATTTATGTATTAATCAGTATTTCCATCTTGTTTTAGTATCCTCTGCACTTGGATTCCACAACACGACTAGTAAAATGGTTTATTTTAATGACTAACAGGTTCTAGTTACAGAAACACAAGAAGAAATTTTCTTTTGTTTTGACTAGCCCCAAAAGAAAATTTTAACCTGCTATTGATATGTATGGTTGGAATTCCCATTCCAGTTCCCAAATACAATTGCAATTATGTTTCAGGTCTCAGTTCACCACCTCTTCTACGGTTTACAAATCTACATATTTTCTACTCTACTCTAACCACTTTGGATAACTGTACTTATATGTCATTTTATATACCATTTTTCATAAAAATAACTTCTTTTAATTCACCACCCATGACTATATGTGTGGTATGTATGCATGCCTAACAATACATTATTATCTTTCAAACTTTACATGTAAATAAAACTATTTCTTCCTTGTTTCTAGCTGCCTTCAGCACAGAAGACCTGGCGATTTCATTTGAAGTTTACAGATTTGCCTTAAGTAGTTTCAGAGAAAAGTGCTAAAATGAAAAAGATAAAATCACTAATCCTCAAAGATAACATTCCATATCCTCCATACTAACATGCAAAAACCCCGCATTCCCCAAATCCCCCGTCACTTGGTATGTGTCCAAAAGGTGCCATGATGAACAATTCACAGGTTTTTGTCAGACATAGTTTGCTGATTGCACGTACAGGCAGACAGAGTGACTGGGTAGAATTCCAGCAGAGCAAGATAGAAAAACAATCCATAAAATAAAACCTGGAAAGAGAGTTAAAGGTGAGAACTCAAGAGAAAATGCTAAAATGAAACCAGAGAGAAATGTTGAACATGGAGAGAGACCCCACAGAGAAAAGAAGTAAGAGAAAAACGAACGGATTGTAGACAGAATCCTTCTATAACTGAGCATATCTGAAGAGTCAGGCAATACATCTCTAAAAATGTGTTTGGAAGTGCAGTCATTTCTTTTTAATAGCAGGCTATTCTCAAGTGCTCTGAAACACATGTGAGATTCAGTGTCGGTTCTACTCTTGGCATCTAGTCTTTTTGTATGGACACAAAAGGAAACCATGTGGGTAAAGGAAAGGTAGAACACAGTTTTTGTAGAAGGGGAAAAAAGAAACAATGTGTTGACATTATTGGAAAAAACATTTTAGGAAACTACTCTCCTAACTGCTTATGCATCTGTGCTGTGGATTGTAGACAGCTTTACTGGCATTGTTGCCAAACATTGATTTGAAATCAAATGACTTGCACGCTTTGTTTCAATATTCTATCATGTATTTGAAAAAGCTGTCTAATAAAATGGCTGGAGGAATTGTGAAGTGAGTTTTTCTTCATTGGAGTTGTAAAATTCATTTACAGTGGCTACAATAAAGTTTCATGGTGCTTAAACTACTAAACATTCCTTTAAGCACAAGGTATCAAACCATTTGAGAACCTCAATCATTATAAAATGTTGAACATTGTAAGTAGGTAGGCTTTTGAGCTTATCTATTTTTGTTACAGAAAATTCCTTCCAACCAATGCCAGATTTCCATTCCTCATGTGATCCTCTCAATCAGTTAGAACAAAGACAGGAAGAATTTTAACTCTTTCCAAGAAGGGGTTTTGTAGAGAGGCTGATATAATGTGTCTGTTGAGGATTTATTTCCTCTCAAACACAAAATCACAGCACAATTATTTTATATTTGATGCATGGACAGAGATTTAAGACTTTTGAGTGCCTTACCAAAAATTAGAAAAAATTACTGTTTGGAGATGTGATAATGATGAATAAGCTGTAGGCACAAAAAAAGAGAGATCATTGAGAGACTTTATTGCCCAGTTTGATTCTCTGAATTTTACCCTTCTTTAGATCTGGCACTATTACACTGACAAAACAACCAAAAATCTTGTAGTGGTAAGTATGCAGCCTGGATTGCATGATATTTTTAGCTAGATTATACTCAAGGGAACTAAATGAGGGCCAAGAGTTATCAAGTTTATCTAATTTTTTAATATTCTTTTCTCTCCCAGATAGGGAAATACATTAATAGGGAAGTAGCTATCCCCAAAATATTTATTTCCAACTTCAAGTCTAAAATGGGAATATAAATCAAAAATAAAATTGAGTTTTTTGATTGTTAGTTTCTGGTGTACAACATAGTGATTCAATATATTTATAGATTATACTCCATTTAAAGTTACTATAAAGTATTGGCTGTATTCCCTCTGCTGTACAACGTATCTTCATAGCTTATTTATTTATACATAGTAGTTTGTACCTCTTAATTCCCTACCATTATCTTGCCCCCTCATCCTTTTCCCCACTGGAAATCACTAGTTCTGTTTTGTTATATACATTCATTTGTGTCATTTTTTATTTATTTAATTTTTTATAATTGTCAATTACAATGTGTCAGTTTCAGATATACAGCATAATGTCCCAGTCATGCATATACATATGTCGTGTCATTTTTAGATTCCACATATAAGTGATAACATAAAGTATTTGTTTTTTTCTGACTGACGTTTCACTAAGCATAATATCCTCTAGGTCCATCCATGTTGTTGCAAATGGCAAAATTTCATTCTTTTTATGGTCAAGTAATATTCCACTATATATATGTGTGTGTGTGTGTGTGTGTGTGTGTGTGTGTGTATACATACATACACATGCACATGCACACACATACCACACAGCATCTTTATCCATTAATCTGTTAATGGACACTTAGGCTGCTTCTATATCTTGGCTATTGTAAATAATTTTGCTATAAATATCAGGATGTATGTATTTTTTCAAATTAGTGTTTTTGTTTTTTATCAGATGTATACCCAGAAGTGGAATTGCTGAGTCATATGGTAACTCTATTTTTAGTTTTTTAAATGAGCCTCCATACTGTTTTCCACAGAGGCTGCACCAGTTTACCTTCCCACTAACAGTGTACAAAGGTTGTCTTTTTTTCACGTCTTCACAGCATTTGTTATTTGTGGTCTTTTTGATGGTATCAGTTCAGACAAGTGTAAGGTGATATCTCATTGTGGTTTTGATTTGCATTTCTCTGATTAGCAATGTTGACCATCTTTTCATTGCCTGATGGCCATCTGTATATCTTCTTTGGAAAAATGTGTTTAGATCTTCTGACCGTTTCTGATTTTTTTTGATACTGAGTTGTATGAGCAATTTATATAATTTAGATATTAGGCCCTTGTTGGTTGTATCATTTTAAAATATTTTCTCCCATTTTGTTGTTGTTGATAATGGTTTCCTTTGCTGTGCAGAAAGTTTAATCAGGTCTCATTTGCTTATTTTTGCTCTTATAACTTTTGCCTTAGGAAACAGATCCATGAAAATATTGTCAAGATTTAGGTCAAAGAGTATTCTGCCCATGTTTTTCCCAGGAGTTCTATGGTTTCTGGTCTTACATTTAAGTCTTTAATCCATTCTGAAATTATTTTTGTGTATGATGTGAGAAAATGTTCTGATTTCATTCTTTGCATGTAGCTGCCCAGTTTTCCCAGCATGACTTATTGAAGAGACCGCATGGTATCAGTGCAAAAACAAACAGATAGATCAGTAGAAGAAAATAGAGAGCCCAGAAATAAACCCATGCACTTACGGTCAATTAGTCTGTGACAAAGGAGACAAGATTATACAATGGAGAAAAGACAGTCTCTTCAATAAGTCATGCTGGGTCCTGGGGCTATGCTGGCCTACTGGTAGGTGGGCTGTGCCCTGACACAGCTGGCTGTGGGGCTGTGGTGGTCCCAACATTGAAGTATTGGCCCATGAGTGCACAGAGCTGGGTCTCGGGGTCTCTGACTGCAGGACCCTAGGGGTTTGGGGGCTAGTGCCAGCACACTGAAGTGTGGAGCCAGATCCTGGACCTTCTGGTGGAAGGGCCCTGTCTTGGGGCGAGTGTGAGTTCAGGGTGAGACAGGAAGGCTAGAGGGAGTGGAGCTGGGTATTGCCCTCTGCCTATGTGAGGTAAGACTTTAGTAATGTCTTTTTCAATAGAGATTAGGCCTTTGTTATGCTGTATTTGAAATGGATACTAGTTAACACCTATTCCAAAAAATTGCAGAGGAAGGAACACTTTGGAACTTATTCTATGAGGCCACCATCACCCTGATACCAAAACCTGACAAAGATATCATTAAAAAAAAAAAAAGAAAATTCCAGGCCAATATCACTGATAAACATACATGCAAAAATCCTCAGAAAAATACTAGCAAACAACTCCAACAATACCTTAAAAGGATCATACACTATGATCAAGGGGGATTTAGCCCAGGGATGCAAGGATTTTTTAATATCCACAGATCAATCAATATGATACACCACATTAACAAATTGAAGAATAAAAATCATATGATCATCTCAATAGATGCAGAAAAAATTTCTGATGAAATTCAACATCCATTTATAATAAAAGCTCTCCAAAAAGTGGGTATAGAGGGAACATACCCTCAACATAATAAAGGTCATATATGACAGACCCATAGCTAACATCATACCCAAAGGTGAAAGCTGAAAACATTTCCTCTGAGATCAGAAACAAGATAAGGATGCTCACGCTCATCGCTTTCACTCAACATAGTTGAAGTTATTTCTGTTTCCCCAGGTCAGAATTTCTCTTCCTGTGGACTACAATTTCTGGTAATTCTTTTCTCAGTGTACATTGAGCTTCTTGGAAAAGATTTTTCCTTTTTGAGGTAAAACTAATTTCTTTATACAGCATTCACCATGAGACCAGCATTGTTTCAAGTGTTCTACAGGTGTTAACGCCGTTAATGCTCACAACGACCCTAGTGGATGGCTTATGTTATTAACATTTCTGTTTAACAAATGATGGAAATTAGTCTCACACTATATAAAGTTTAGAACAGGGACTGTGAATTTAACTACTAATTATTAGGTTTCTCCCTGAAGATTTGGTTTTGAAGTCCATATTACTAAATTACTGCCTTTTTAGTTTGTATATGAAAGCGTTCAATTCACAAGTTTAAATGAAATGTATGTCCAATAGAAAACTTTATTCCCTCCAAAATGCTCAAAAGAACACTACCTGTCTGCTTCTGCTTGGCACTGTCTCTTTGCTGTCTAACTCAGGTTTCAGTGTTCCTCAGCATTCTACCTTTCAGTGTTCTGCCCCAGTTGCCATGCTAAAGGGGAATTCTGACCTGTTTCTTGTCATTGGAGGAATGTTTTCTTGACTGAGATCCAAGAAGAAAATTGATTCCCAGGCCAACTGACATCAGTGCTCCTTAGTTGTGTCCTTGATACAGTTTTAAACTCAAAACTTTTGATTTACCTAATGAAAAGTATTCGAACACAGATTTCTAAGATATCAAATGTTAATAAGGACCATCAAGTACCTAATAATGGTTTTCTCTGCTTGATCAAAGATCTCCACAGGAAGGAGATTGGCAGTTCAGTAGGTGACACTTTTCCCACTGAGCCAGAACTAAAGCAAAACCCCAGGAGTTCAACCCACCCCAGGAACAGTTACCTTTCCACTGAGAAATGGGACAAAGGAGGTATATACTGATGGTATTAAAAATATATTTTTTTGAAGTGCTCAGGTGTGCTGGTTAAAATCCAGTTTGGATAATTACATTCTTTTCACAGAAATTCCACCTACAATTATAACTGCCAACTCCAACTTCACCAACAGTTTGAATTCTAAATAGTGTCTCTTTGACACACATTGTTCTTTAGTTCCACTTCGCAGTGGCTGGCCAACTGCTCCCTTTCTCCCTGTGGCTGACTGGGATGAAGTAGCACAGGAAAATATTTTTGAATATAATTAAGTGATTTGAAATAAATAGCACTATTAAGGTGATGTAGGACTTTATTAAAATACAATCTGGTTATGCAGACTTCCATGGATTTTGGAATTCCTCTGATGATGAATGCTTTTTGGCTTTTTCATTTGCAATATCCTGCAAACCTAGAACTTGATGTACTACTTTTTTTTAATTATATAAGTATCAGGTGTATAGCATTACAGTCAACATCCTTATACACTACAGAGTGATCACCACCACAAGTCTAGTTACCATCTGTCACCATACAATTGACCTCCTCTTACTTTGCCCACTCCCTAACCCCTTTGCCACCGGTAACCACTAATCTATTCCCAGGATCTATGAGTTTGTTTTTGTTTTATTTTGTTTGTTGGTTGGTTTTGTTTTGTTTTGAGATTCCACCAATGAGTAAAATCATATGGTATTGTTCTCTCTCCAACTGACGTATTTCACTTATTTTCAGTCAAGGTTCATCTATGTTGTAGCAAATGGCAGGATTTCATTCTTTTTTATAGCTCAGTGGTTTTCCATTGTGTGTGTGTGTGTGTGTGTGTGTGTATAAAACAACTTCTTCATCCATTTATCCATTGATGGACACTTCAGTTGTTTCCATATGTCGGCTACTATAAATAATGCTGCATATATATATTTTCTCATTGGTGTTTTCTTGTCCTTTGGATGAATACCTAGAAGTAGACTAGCGGGTCATTTGGTAATTCTAGTCTTAATTTTTGAGAAATCTCCATACTGTTTTCCATAGTGGTTGTGTACTATATCCTTTTGCTTTTTAAAAATTGACCATGTTGTATGATTCTTCTTTTAAATATGTGAGTGTGTCACCTGCCTGATGAAAACATATTCATGCTGTTGGTATTCACTCCATATAGTATGACATAATGTAGTTGAAAGACAAAGTGCTTTACATGGAGAACACAGAGTACTTCACTAACACATATATAAAACTCCTTTCTTGAACTGAGTAATATATGAAAGTAAGTTTGTTTTTGTTCTCAAGAGCTTATGACTTTAAAATTGAGGGAACCAAAAATAACAAGAATTTTCCTTAAACCAAATCTTCAGAAGGGAGAAGTTGTATCTAAAAGTGAAAGCAGTTTTGAGAACTAATCTCTACTATCTCCGAATTTCCTCTGTCCTCTCATCCTTTCACATACCATTATTATCCCCAAATCTCAGAGAAACACATTAATTTCTTATTCTTTATTCCTGCGAGTCCCTTTTGCATTAGGGTTTCATTTCTTTTCTTTACATACCTTGTACCCTCCTCTAAAAACTGAGTACATGTAATGATTTTCAGCTTTTCATTAGTACCTATATAATGCATAATAATCACTGTTCAGATAAACTACAATAAACATCTTTGAAACACTGAGAACTTTAAAAAGTGAAAAGTATTAATCATTTAATGAATAACTACTGTGCACTAATCGTATGACAGACACTTTAAAAAGTTAGATACAATGATTGTTACTTTTATTTTAGCAAACCAAATTTTCCATCAAAGCTCCAAGCCCTCACAGCATGCCTAGAGCAAAGCCTGGCTTACACACCTACTCTTCTCATTCCCCATCCTGAGATTCAGTCATCTAATGCCAACTGCGTCAGGTATATCATTGCAATCAGCAATGGCAACAGAACAAGAACCTCCTCTGGTATCTCTCTCTCAAAACATAAGTCAACCCTATTGCCAATCTGTAGTTCCAACTTGAGTTCTAACTGTAGCAAGAAAATAAAGTTAAATCCCTGCCAGTACCCTTTTTCATATAGGTAGGGAGAAGAAAAAAAAAAAACCACGTTACTCATTTAAATGATGTAATTCAGAGGGTATTATTAAATTTACTTACTTCAAGATAAAGGCAACATGCAAGAAAACAGAAACTGTGCAACTTAAATAAACAAAATCTATATTTGAAAAATAGGGGGTTTCTAACTAAAGTTATCTTAGATCAGCAAATGGGCCTCTCACATTCCTGCCTGGTAATATGTGCCCTCAAGCATGTGAAAGGTCTATTTAATACACATGAACTAACAGATATTTCCTCCTTGATCAAACTTTATTCAGGTTCCTTTGAGCCCTCTCTTTGATGGGTGCTGTCTTTTGTTGCTTGAGCCCAGTTTTTGTAAAGAATCTGGTTGTGCCCAGTTTCACCAGGGATCCTGCTAAGCCAGTTTAGTGAGAATCTGTCCACCCTTGATATCCCCCATCACCTTTTATATTTAATCAATTTCTTCTCCCACTATTGATATCTAATCAAGCTCCTCTTAGTAATTTTCTCTACAAAGACTCCTTCACCCTGCCCTTTGGCTATAAATCTCCAGCTACCCTGTTGTATTCAGAGTTGAGTTCAATGTTTCTCTCCTACTGCAATAGTCTCTCCCCCCTATTGCAATAATCTTGAATAAAAAATTTTCCTTACCTGTTTAACTGCACTCGGTGCAATTTTTCTTTGACAGAATCAAAGGGTGAGCTTGATCCAAATACCTTCCATCAAGGCCTTCCACAATATGAAGCACACACACATATAAGTTTTGAGTGATAGACTTTCAAAAATACAAATATATAAAGTAAAGGGGCATGTAGTAACATCCATTTGCCTCTAGTAGGATATTTAAGGGATTAGACCCATGACCAATAACTTTTATTCAGGAAGGAGGATTCTGGAAAACAGTTACAGGATAAGGAGTTTATCTGATGGAGTTGGTATCTACCCAAGACCACAAGGGGGATCCCAGGCAATTTGGCTTTGGGGTGGAGGACGGTTCACACACAAGGTATAAGGTGCCAAAAAGGAAGAAAAGAGGGAGACAATAAAATGGAAAATGTTTGGGCATCCCAAAGAGATGGCAAAAATATAATTGAAGTGGATTCTGCTGTTCCTCAAGTCTGTGTACTCTCACTACAAAACAAGCTCTAGCAAGCACCTAAGATAGCACTGGAAAGAGTAATGTCACAAAGAGAGAATTCCCCCAGTAGCTTACTAAATTTTACAAATAAATGAGATCTTCAGTTTTCTCAATTCCGACCCAGAAATCTTAGCTGAAAATGTTGCTTATCTCTCTTAGGTGTGGGAGCAGGGTGGAACCAAACTGTTATTGTCAAATACTGAAAATTTTAACAAAAAATAAGCAAATAAGCGAAAGTTTATTTTTTTATAATTTATAAAATATTTAAACATGCTCCATCTTTGCATACTGTTATTATCTGTAGAATATGCTATTTAGATGCATTTTTAAGGATCAATGAGCCACACACATGATGAGGAGAAAGAGAAAGCCACATACAAAAGAAAGCCACACACTTTCTCTTGTCACCTTTAAGGCCTAGAACATGCATTGACAACATTTAACTGGTTTTCTAGGGCAACCTTTGACATAGAACAAAGCAAAGCTAAGGCTTGTGAAAGCCTTGAACCCAAGACCTTGACTAAGTTCTGCTCTGTAACAAAACAAAAGCTTTGAGAAAGACAACTGTTTCAATCACTTTCATCAGAGAGCATGGCTTTGAACACATTTTACGGAATCCAACACTACTCTCTAACAGTCATAGAATTTTCTCTCCAAGATTCATACTATGAACACTGAAAATGCCAGTCCCCAAAGCCTTAGAAATAACTGTTCCTTCTCCTACCTAGGGAAAGATTATTTTCATTTAACAAGAGCCTGATGATTTTATTCATTTTACTAGATGGCTCCTGGAAGGGATATGACTCTTTAATAGAGTTGTGGTGAGTGGGGAATTTTCTTTCAACATATTTACAAGTATACATTACTATGGTACTTGGTTTAAAAAAAATAATTTCCATAGATGATTTTTTTCTGTTTAAATGTGGATGATACTAATCAACTGTGAGTGTGAAGGAAAAGCTGGGCTGGTCTAACAAGATAACTCACAAGTCTAGGAATGTGAAGGAGAGGCTGGGCTGGGCTAACAAGATAATACACAAATCTAAGTATTGGAATACTGATCTGAGTTCTGCTAGACTAACTTGTAAATCTAGGTTAATTAGCGTTGGTTTGCTGTTCATGTTTTTTGCTGGCCAGCTGGGTTTTCAAAGATACATATCTGGCTTTGGAATGTTGGTTTGCTGCCTCCCTGCCTCCACTTTTGTGATGATAATGCTGCTAAAGCTGTTCCATGCCTATTGGCCGAATACCCCAAGCTTGTACTTTACCCTATAAAACCTCATGCGCAAGTCTTGGAGGTGCTCATAGCTTCGGAGCAGAAGCCCCTCTGAGCCCGCCGGCGTAATACATCTGTGTACTCCAACCCTCCCAGTGGTGCTTGTTTCTCGACTGGCCTGTCGTTTCCGTAACATGAGTAGCAGGGGGAAAATACTGACAAAATAATGTTAAATCTGTTTATCGGATGCAAGTGGGTGAAAATGATAATGAGAAAAAAATAATAATGAGAAAAAGGTGAACATTATCCCCAAATTCTAGCATTATATACGCTTTGGCGGAAATGGGACCAATCATAATGCTGAATTTTATCTTAGATTCTACAAGTATCTGCATCAGAATCAAAAGCTGCTTTCATGGCTCCTCCAATTAAATTCAAGGGGTATTGTCCAAATGCATCAAACTGGTCAGATGTTGCCAACTCCAACAAAGAATCTGATGAGATTCAGACCGTTTGAAAGTAATTAAAACAGCACAGTAAACACCAAAGCTCTTCTACATCCACAGCAGAACGCTATTTTTCTGAATGTAAAGTGGGCATAAAGGAAACAATTGTGCTGCATAGAGAAGTATGAATAGAGTCAGGAAGGCACCACTTAACGTGCCTGTCCGCCAAGCACTTGGGAGGTCACCCAATCAGAAATCACTCCGGAAGTCTTTTCAACTTTGCAGGCATGTGGTTAATTATAGAGACGAAGACGGACAAAGCCTAACTGAAAAAGGCTAACAAACCCAATGCCTTTGAGTGAACACAATACCATTGTGAGCCTTTCCACTTTACAACAAGTTTAGCCCTTATGTAATATGGTTAACAACTGTCATACACTCATGAATGCAGCCTGATCCTCTCATGGACAAGTTCTCCTTCGTTGCTCCCACAAATTCGATAGCCCAACCCTAAACAGGAGTTTTCTCAGAGGATTGCCATCTTGCTCAAGTTGCCAGACCTATGAAACTGCTTTAACAGATTTTCAAGAAGACTGTTGATCTGCTCAGATTCATCTGCTGGAACTTGCACAGCTTCTGTCCTTCCCTGCCATCTTTCCTCCAATATCTCTTTGCTTCATTTTCCCTGGGGTTTCCATTTCCCAAAAATGCTCACTATAGAAATGGCTTTTCAATAAATCCATTTCAGGACTTTGCCATCAGTCCACTAAAATCCATTCTTCATAGTCAAAAAATCAGGGTTGAATCTTAAATTAAATCTAATTAAAGAGCTAAGCACTCTAGAGCATGGCCACCTTACCTTTGTTCTCTCATTTATAAACCCATCGTCGTGGGTTAAAAACATTTCTACTTTTCACCTTACTTTATTTCCTTAAAATTAAAATGTCATTTGAGAAAATAATACAAAATAACTTTGATTCTAACTACCACCTTCTGGTTTCTTCCTACTGTCATCTATCTCCTGAACAAATATACTACTATCCCTTATTTGGCCAAAATTACACCAAATTTTATACTTAGAAATGCCACCTAAGACATCATCATAATAATGTCTTTATTTTTTAAAGTTTAATCCTGGATAAGACTTCCATATTCCCAATATTCAATTAAGCCAAATTCAAAATGAAGCTTCTGAAGTTTTTTTAACTTTTGACATTATGGCATTGTTTTAAAGTATGATGACAGTCACAAAGTAAGAAATGCTTCTTGAATGATATTTTATAATAGTTTGATAATATTGTGGATGCATATAGTTCATCACCTTGTAACTACAGAAGAGATACAGATGAGCTATGTCAAATACATAGATATACATACACATGCTCATATACACAAAACCATACATTTATGCATACATACATCATATATTTATTATGTGCACATACATCATGTATTTATTATGTACACATCCATAGAAATAAAATAAACTAGAGAGCAGTAAAAAAGCCCCACATGTATATAAGCACACATGCATTCTACTTGAACTGCTTAATTAAAAAGCATTTTTTTGCTCCTCAACTATTAGAGTCCTCCCTCAAATGAAAAAATGAAACTTAAACTAAATGTCAGACTTCTCCAGAAAAGGAACCCTTGTGCACTGTTGATGGGAATGTAAATTGGTGCAGCCACTATATGGAAGTATGGAAGTTCCTCCAAAAATTAAAAATGGAACTACCATATGATCCAGCAATTACACTGCTGAGTTTTTATCCAAAGGAAATGAAATCACTATGTTGAAGAGATGTCTGCACCCTGATGTTCATTACAGCCTTATTTGCAATAACCAAGACATGAAAACGACCTAAGTGTCCATTAGCAGATGAACAGATAAAGAAAATATGGTATATAAATAAACAGAATTTTATTTATCCCTAAAAAGGGAGGCAATCCTGCTATTTCTGACAACATGGATGGGCTGTAAGGGCATTATGCTGAATGAAATAAGCCAGACAAAAAAGACAAATACTGTATGATCTCACTTACGTGTGGAATCTAAAAACACCTGAACTCAGAAAGAGAACAGGTTGGGGGTTGCCAGAGGCAGGGTTTGAGGAGGTAAGAGAAATGTGTGAAGGTGGTCAAAAGGTACAAACTTCCAGTTATAAGACAGGTTCTGCTGATGTTCAACATCGTGATTATAGTTAACAATGCTGAATTGTGTATTTGAAAGTTGCTCAGAGAATAGATTTTAAAAGTTCTCACTGCAAGAAAAAAGATTTGTGAAAAAAGATCACTTTGATTATTTGTATTCTGGGGTCAACGATTGTTGGGTTGTTGATTGTACAGACTTTTCCTAGTTATCCTGCTTCTTTGGAGAATCTGAGACACTAACAAATACATACCATCGATTGACAAAAACAGAAGAAAAGAACAACAAATAAAACTTCTCTACAATATGTCCAAAATGTCATTCTTTCCTTAAACCTTCCATGAACACCTACCAGCACCCATCCCAGATAACTGAGTATATTTTCTACTTTGAACTCTCAAAGCTCTATGAATCTCAGCCATCCATCTCTCATCCATACATCTGTTCATCCATCTATTTTCTTACTCATTTAGTCCATAACTGTTTTCCACCTCATTGCTGGCTCTGTATTAGGCATTTAGGAAAACATACACAATCCCTGTTCTAAAGGAACACATGGTCTACCATTGGGAATGAATAGTAATTTTACTAAAATCAAATACTTTTGTAATTATTTCTTTTCTTCCTCTGCTAGAATATGAGGACATTAGAGCACATGCTGTGCTTTCTTAATCTCTGTAACCTCTTACAGTTTCTAAAATATTATTTGCATCAAATAGCTGTTCAGTTAAAGATTAAAAAATTTACAAGTCTCCGTATCTAATTCCTACCTAATTTTATTGACAATTTTTGCTTTAATCATTTGTATCCTTCCAGGCCAATTGCTGTGCTTGAGAATTCTAGTTGGTAGGAAATTCTATCGGGTAGAAACTGTCTTGGTCTCATTTCAGCCTAATGTATGAAAGATTTCTGGTGATGACTATGTAAGTCAGAAAAAAAAAATCCTTCAACTGTATGTTTTCTGTGGATTAAAAAAAAAATTTTTTTTGTTTCATTGGAGAATCCAAGTATATATAAAAGATTTCCCCAATCATAAATATACAAATGGTGATGAAATTCCCACAAAGCAAACATCTGGAGTGAGCATCCAGAACAAGCGATTGAACTGTAAATACCTATGCAAATACAAAATCATATGATTTTTTTTTGATCCTAGTTAGCAAACTCACTTTATACAGTGACTACACATTGCCCTGTACACATTCTTAATATTTTATAAGAATGCTGAATATTTTAATAAATCTGCTTGGATTTCTTTTAAGTAAGAGGCTGTGCTTATTTTCATGTTTGTACTACTAAGTAAAGTAAAAATGTGCTTCTCATAGCAAATGCTTTTTTGCAAATACACACCAGTGGAACATTCACATCCCCCTGAAATCTCTTGTCTTCTTGGCATTCTGTTGCTCCTGCTTTGCCAACTCCCATGCCTGAGTGAGTCTCATTCTCTGTTTCTGCTCTCAGAGCTTCTGACTACTGCTGGATCCACTATAATTTCATGCTGTACGTTCACTGGTGCTGAGAAATCCTTTGTTTCATCTCTTGTTGACTTTTATTTCATTTCTGGAAGTGGCAGTTCCAATTGGCTTGAATTCTATTTCAGCTCTTAATTTTTTTAACTTTTAGCAATTGATTTGGCTTGTAGTTACTGATATATGTGAATTTTTAAAATTTTCCAATTTTATTCTCACTTTAGTTTTCTTATGAGTGTTAATTTCCACCTGGTCTTTTTATTCCCTAATTATGCAACAATGTTCTTTACTTAGTCCTGGTTCTACTCAGCTGTCTGCAGCATTCCACACTGTTAGACCTCAACAGTACCTGGATATATTGGGTACGAAAGGAAATGCTCCTTTCTTCTCTCCCTCTATTATTTCTTTCATATTTCTCTTTCTTGGCTTTCATCACACTTCACATAACTTGGGGGTTTTTTTTGGCCAAGAATTGCTCTTGTATCTTCATAGGCTGAGTCTCCTCCCTTCCAAACTTAAGTATTTGAAGGAATGGAATTTTAAACTCCTCCAACACATAGTTGGTGTTGAATAGGGATTCACTAAGTAATAAATTCACTAAGATTCTCTCATTTTTTTCTTTCTCTTTTAATCTTCTCTCTTATAACTTTACTTTTTCTCTCCTTTCTCTACCTTTATAATAATTTTTCTTTCTCCTAGCAACTTTTCCAAGATCCATAAGTAGTCTTACATCTCCTTCATTGAACACACAGAATAAATGTGTGTAGTTGGGTTTTTCAGTTGTAAGAAATGGAAACCACTTCTGATTAAACATAAAGGTGTTTATAATTGTGAGCTCCAGCTCACCAAAAAAAAAGGGAATCATGGATGACTAGGATCTTGTTGAAAGAGACTTACTTACATATCTAAAAAAGGAGCATAACATAAAAAACTCGTAACATAAAATAACTTTTCTCCATACACCTAAATACAAGTTTATTTTCTACTCAGTCCTCCATGACTCCATCCACATACAACTTCAGAGTCTGGCTTATAATCAGCTTCCTTCTAGTTCTGTTGTGATTCTTTCTAGAAATTCTGCAACCTACAGACTAAGTTGTAAAGTTACATACGCCAAATAAGTTTATATAAAGTAGCAGGGGAAAGAAAAAAAGGGAAATTATACACATAAAAGTATTTTTATACTCTAATTACAGTACAATCAGTTACAATGTGTCAATTTCTGGTGTACAGCACAATGTCCTAGTCATGAATATACATACATATATTCATTTCCATATTCTTTTTCATTATCGGTTATTACTAGATGTTGAATATAGTTCCCCGTGCTATACAGAAGAAATTTGTTATTTTTAATCTATTTTTATGTATAGTGGCTAACATTTGCAAATCTCAAACTCCCAAAATTATCCCTTCCCACTCCCTTTCCTCCCAGTAACCATAAGATTGTTTACTATGTCTGTGAGTCTGTTTCTGTTTTGTAAATGAGTTCATTAGTGTCCTCTTTTTTTCTTTTTCTTTTTTCAGATTCCACACATGAGTGATATCATATGGTATATTTCTTTCTGTTTCTGGCTTACCTCGCCTAGAATGACAATCTCTAGGTCCATTCACGTTGCTGCAAATGGCATTATTTTATTATTTTTTATGGCTTATTTGTATTCCATTGTATAAATACACCACAATTTCTTTATCCAGTCATCTGTCAATGGACATTTAGGTTGTTTCCATGTCTTGGCTATTGTATATGGTGCTGCTATGAATATTGGGGTGCATGTATCTTTTCGAATCAGAGTTCCCTCTGGATATATTCCCAGAAGTGGGATTGCTGGATCATATGGTAAGTCTATTTTTAATTTTTTGAGGAATCTCCAAACTGTTTTCCATAATGGCTGCACCAAACTATATTCCCACCAATAGTGTAGGAGGTTCCCTTTTCTCCACACCCTCTCCAGCATTTATCATTTGTGAATTTTTGAATGATGGCTGTTCTGACTGGTATGAGGTGATACTTCATTGTAGTTTTGATTTGCATTTCTCTGATAATGAGTGATATTGAGCATTTTTTCATGTGCCTATTGACCATTTGTATGTCTTCATTGAGAACTGCATATTTGTATACTCATACTTATTAATTTATTGATTATTATTTAGTAAATTATCCATAAATTAGCAATTCCTTATTATTTTATATTTATTAATTTTTGTATATGAATGTATATGTATATGCACAAATACATGACCTATTATTGAAGGAAAAAGCACAATACATGTTTCAATCTTCATTTCTGTACCTAGTCATGAAGTTACAGATGCTTTAGTGATTTCTTCTTCCCCTGCTCCTAATGTTCCCCATGGTTACTTCAGAAGTTCTGTGGCTGTAGCTTACATCTTGTTAGGAGGAAGGTGCTCCAGGGGCTTGCACTTAGTTCCATGGTAATAGCCTGCAGAGGAAGCATGCAGTGTAACAAGCATGTGGATTCAAATGAGAATCTCCAGCTGTGAATCTAGGATCTCATACTCAGTAGCTTTGTGACCTTGGGCAAGTTACTTAACACATTTGTGTCTTAGCTTCTTTTCTGTAAAATAGGGATAATAATGGTTCAAGTGTGCTGTGAGGTTTAAATAAGTGAATGCATGTAAAGAATTTATAACAATGCCTGACACATCACAAGTACTCAGTGTTAGTGATTATTATTATTAGTAATAGTAGTAGTAGTAGTAGTAGTAATAATAGTAGTAATAGTGGTGGTGGTGGTGGTGGTGGTGGTGATAGTAGTTCTCCAAGAGTCAGGTAGTTAATGGGGGATAATAATATGGTGGGTTCAGAGTGTCTCTGGCCAATAATGAAGTGGACTTAGGTCAAACTGCTTTTTATCCCTCTGTTTGTATAAGCTGCCATTCTGACAAGTGGACCACAGTGGCAATATGAGTTCCCATGAATTTGTGTTGACTCAGAGCGAATGTTAAATACTTGAATGTTTTAAATATGCCCCCTTCTTCAGTGTACAGTAACCCTAGTAAATGGTGGCAAATCCCATCAGGAAAGGCCAGAAGAAAGATGAGAGTACATCCTTTCATGTTATTTCAGGGACCTTCCTCAAGTTATAGCCTTCCCTACATTTCAAGGGGCCATGTGAATTGTCTTAGGTCTGAGAATTGGGGGAAGAGTCATGAGTCACAGTAATGTTAATCTTAGTGGACCGCCTATCTAATTTGTTCTTAAGAGCTTGCCAGTAAGTGAGGTAAATATCTAAATAGTTCATGTCCTTCCATTTGCAAATAAATTTACTGTTCAGGTAAAGCCACATACATAGACTTCATATCATCTCGTTTGCCTCTATTCAATCTTCTCTGCTGATTTAACTCAGCTGCTAGGTCAGGAAAATTTTTGGCTTCTGAAGGAAAGGGAATAAAATATAGAAAGATCACTATCACTGTTTTGTTTTCAGATCCCTGACTGTTTTTCAGAACCCTAGCAATTTGTAGTTGACTATGACTAGACTGGGTAGGTCTGTTTTAGGTGAGATAGACTGGATTTCAGCTTCACTGCCTTTGGAGGCTGTAAATCCTGAGTACCAAGAAAGACTCATTGTGTAGAATATTATTTCTCTACTTAAAATGTACCTTAGGCTGTTAGTCTCATTAACCAAGGGTTGTAAACTTTAGGGAATATGTAGTTAATAATGCCTACTGTGAAACAGACTGTTTGTTTTATGGCCAGGTATAATGCCTGTCTGGTACTGCCTTTCAAAACTGTAAGGTACAACAAAATGGCCCCAGCTTTCCCCTCCCTATCACCTCTCACCCATGCCCATAACTAAGGCCTAAAAGTCACCAGTTGCAAACCTCTGATCTGAACACAGAGCAGTGAAATGCCAAGAACAAGGATACAGGAGGAACTGAGTAGCAATAGCTATAAAGTGTAAGGCGGAAAATAAATACAGAAGGTGGTTTAAGGTGGGAAAAGTTAGCTTCACCAGCATGTGGAAACTGCCAGAGTAGAGTGTTCAGGGCCACTGTGGACCAATTACATTACAGCTGGACCTCGCTGGATCTAACTCTGTATTTTGGGGAACTTTTCTAAGACTGTGGTATGAGTCTATGAGACTAACAAATATTTACCGGAGGGTAGACACTATCACTATAGTGCTAAAAAAGTTTTCCGAATGCCGATGAGTTATGTTTGAATTTCACATCTTAGATCAAGCAAGTATCCCTAGTATATCAAAGATTGTCAAATGCTTTCCAGAGCCTTTAATAATATTATTAACAGCAAATATTCCACCTGGTGTTTACCCAGTCGTTAAAATTAATTGTAAACTTCTTTATATGAAGGATTGGATTAGTCAAGATTCTTGGTTGCAAGCAAAAAATTCAAAGCAACTTTATTTCAACCAGAGGATTTATTTGAAAAATACTGGGGTGGATCACAGAGTTAAGGGAAAATCTGTAAGAACTGGGAAAGTTCTTGGCAGGCTACAGTTGGAGATTTGATTGCTACTGAGATTCTCTCTTTCCATTTATCTTCTCTGCTTTTCTTCAAATTTTGACCTTATTCTCCTTTTGAACAAATAAGCTTTCTTAATAGGTGACTGTATGGTCTAGGTTAGTAAAGACTAGCCTGTAACCCAGAGGACTTGGGCAGATTCAATATTTCCCACTTAAATTTAAAGAAATTCTAGGAAAGAACTCTGATTGCTGTGGAATGGGTCATCTTCAACCAGTCATGGTGTCTGGGGAGATGAGGTCCTCTGAATGCCCAGACTGGGCCTCATTTCATTTCTGTGGCTATGCAGACAGGGCGTTATGATAGGCAATTCCATCAGACCCACATGACACCAGGGAGGAGCGGGCAGTATCAATAGTTGTGTGTGTCTGTGCACGCACATGTGTGTGTGCACATGTGTGTTAGTGAGAACACATGAATTTATGAGAGAGACAGAGAGGAAGAGAGATATTACTAAAAGAAAATGAAAAAAGGATGCCGAGAGGAAAAAAATGTATAGGCATCATATCTTATCCAGTCTTCACATGGAACTGTATACAGATGACCCTCCATAAGTGTTAAGTTAATTTCCTTATACTTTTCATCAAGGAGAGATGCTCGTCTTAAAAAGGCCTCATTGAAGCTTGTATCAAATTCAGGCACTGATTCTAGAGGAATCCTGGAAAGATGGAGGTGGTCTTAGGATGACTGGGTATTCCGTTGAAAGGGATTTTAGTCTGTCAGTCTGAAAGCCTGGCTTATGTTTAGATGAGATTCATCACTCTGACCCTGACTTTGGATAGGATGGATACCTGGGGGCAGGGAGGGATTTGGTACATAATATAATTGTGATACCTCCAAAGACATTTCTACCCAAATGCTTGTAGTAATGAGGGCTCCTTGTTTCCAATAAGTGCATTTTCTTTAATAGCTATATTGGTTACATTATTTTCCTATATTGAACCGTAATAATTACCTCCTAGATTTATAGAGGCTCTCTGTAATCAAACATTCTTATATGATATAGTTTTTCAATTTATGGATGCTGCTGTCAAGTCCTTTGAAACCATCTCTTAAGGTTATTTACCCTCTTTTTTTTCCTGATGAGCGCATCATTTGTGAGTAACACTTTAAAATTGCTCCACACTATTTAGCAGTGTACATCAAAACCCTGTTAATGTTTTGCCTTAATAATAATGCTTCTTAAGAGTTTATCCTAGGGAAAAATTATATGAAACTGTAAGACTCAAGATATTTTGTGTGGAAAAAGGAGAGTGATTTATAAACATTGAAAGTTATAATGGCTTAAATGTCCAATAATTATGAATTGGCCAAGTAAGTTTTGAAATGCTCATGTGATGGGCTATTATAATGTCATTAAAATACTGCTTAAGTATATCTGTTGAACATTATATAAGGTTGTTTCAATTTTCTCTTGCTGCATAACAAATCTCCTCAAAACTTAATGGCTTAAAGCAGAAACAGTTTATTTCTCCTGACACCATAGGTTAGCAGTCTGGGTGCTTCTGCTTGTCTCTTCTGGGATCACTTATACAGCTGTAGTTATCTGATGGCTTAACTGGTGCTGGAGAGCCCGAGATGGTCTCACTCGCTTGACAATAGTTCATGCTATCGATCATGGTGTCTCAGTTCTCCGAGGCTCCTGAACTTACACAATGTCACTTCTCTCATATTTTATGGTCAAAAAGCAGGTCACAAGATCCATCCCAGATCCGAGATATGAGGAAATAGCCTCTATCTCTTGATGGATAGAGCTACGAGTCACTTATGGCCATGTGCATGATTTACCACAAATATCAAGTAAAAGAAGCAGGTTATAAATAGCTTGGCTCATATTTTCTAGTGTTATTGACACACACAGACATACAGAGATAAAATTCTTCAAAGAGGCACACACAGATGTTAATAGTGATTTTTTGTGGGTGATAAGATTATGATTATTTTTGTGGGATTTTTAAAATGAGTGATATCATGATTATCTAATTTTTGTACAATTAATTGTATAATGAAGGTAAGAGAGACATCTCAAAAATATTAATCTTTCTGCTTTACCACAGGTGATCTTGGGCCATTTTTCTCTTCTCCATTTTAAAAGAGTGGTATAATATACAGGTCATTTAGTTCATATTTTTCCTATCTTCAGAAAAACATTACAAAAGAGATTTTTATTAAATGCCTTACAGAAATTAATGTGTACTTGCTTATGGCCTTTCTTTTATTAGTCTGCTAGACTTACTTAAATAGGATGAGGTTACTTGATTTGTCTTGTTCTTCGTGTCACATGCTGGGTTCCAGGGATTACCACTTCTTTTTCTAAGTGTTCACAAATTTCCTCCCCAAATCTCTTTAAATAATTATCTTTTAAACAGTTCTTGCTAGAACCATTGGGGATCATGTTAAGTTCATCAGATAGCACTGAATAAAATTATAATTTGAGTAGGAAGACTAAAACTCACCTACATGAAACAATTATTAGTATGTCTTGGTATGTAAGCACCCCTTCCTGGAGTATCTTCCCGCCAATGTTATATCTCTAAATGCCCTCCCTTAGACCAGCCTTACATCCAGTTCTTGAAAGCCTTCTTGGGTGTTACTAGGCCACACTAATCTCTTATTTTCCTAAATTTTGATTGCCCTTACTGTCTTCACTCTGCAACCTAGTGTTTGGACATATTCTGCAATGCCTTCAAAAGGAGGGATAGATGTCTCTTATGATATCTGTACAACTAGTTTTATAATATAGTACTGGGCACCCACCAATAGCTTAGCAAACACTGATTCGCTTGACTGTTAAGAATTACTGTTTTTGCTTAGAAGTTTACTTTTCCTGAAAATGTTTATCATCTTCTGAGCTCTGGAATATCTCTCCTTTTTGACTGTTCTGCACTGTCCTTTTAGCCCTCCTTCCCCTATGTATGCCCTGAACTTATGCTTAGAATTCCTAGAATATTTCCTTATTTTTCTTTTGTAAATGTGTTTCTTTTCTAATATAGATAATTTTTATGAGAGTGGAATAATACTTCAACAGGAGATGAGGATATTCAACATGATCTATTTTGAAACTTCAGAATTTGAAAATTAAGTTAGTTTCCTATTTATTAATCTCAGCATTCAGGAACTTGGTGCAAGGAATGACAATGTGTATTTTTAAGTGGGTAAAGGCAATACTCTGAGGAGGAGCATTATTTAAATTGAAGAAACAGACTATGCTTGAGGTATCACTTAATATCTACATGTATATCTTGACCAATCATGTTCACTTACCCCAAATATTTAATGTCTCTGTCTGTGAACGTTTTATATCATTTGTGTGTGTGTTTCTCTTTCTTCCTTTCTCCTCCCCCAACTCTCCTTTTAGGTGTATGTTGTTCAATACATTGGCTGATAGCCACAGTGGCTGCTGACCACTTGAAATGTGGGTAGTCTAAATTGAGATGTGCTATAGGTGTAAAATACACACAGAAATTCAAAAATTATAGTACAAAAATATAAAATATCTCAATAATTTTATATTGATTGCATGTTAAGATAATAATACTTTTTGTAACCTGTCTAAATAAAATTAAGTATAATGTTAAAATTAATTTCACTTTTTAAAACTTTTTAAATGTAGCTATTAGAAAGTTTAAATTACACATGTGCTTGATGTTTATGGCCCAAATTTAATTTTTATCAGATCGTTCAGCCTTAGACAGTCAGCTGAAAGGTTGGACTCACACATTATCCTCTTTGTTTCTTCTATCCCTCCCTACCTCCGTCCCTCTCTCCCTTCCTTCTTTCCTTCCTTCTTTCTTTTGTTCTCCGCTATGACCAGTAAAAACCCTGTAGATAAAAGCACTTGATAATAGCACAACAAAAGTTGAATGGTCAGAGTGGTCAGAATTTTGAAAAATTATCCTGAAATAATTTTATGAGGATGAAAGGTTAGCCAGCAAGGAACAGAAGAAACTGTTCCACTTGGACTTTCTCCTACTTTAAACATGGTCAGAAAACAAGAACTAAATTATTTCAGTCAGGATCTGCAAAGTTTATCCTATTTCCCCTCTATTTGGAAGTTGTTGGTTGGTGCTCGGAAAACATGTAAATCTGAGCACAAAAACTTAAACTCCCAACAAATCTTATCCACTACAGTTTCAAAATTATAGCTAAAGTGTGAAGGACTAATTTGAGTGTAGCTATTACAACAGATTATGTACTAGATAAAATGTTTTATCAAATACTATTTTCTGTCTGGGAGGTACGCTATCTTTTTAGTTTAATCAGTGATGCAAATAAGTTTGCTGCAAATAAGTTGGACTCTGGCCATGTTCCTTAATGCCAAACAAAACCAAAAGCCTTTAACAAAAGGAGACATAAAACAATTAGACAAGTTTATCTTTTGTACCAATTTTGTAAACTAAGTTCTTTCAAATGTTGTCATCTGTCAGATTGAAAAAAAAATGTGTACCAAAATTCAGAATTGTTTTCTTTTCTTTGTTTTTTTATGAAGAAGAGTTGATGCATTAGTAACTGATTTTTATGGCTTTTAGGATAACTATTAAACAATGTTTAGAGAAAATAAGAAAGATTGAACTTTAACAGTCTCTGTTCAGCCTTCACTGACGATTGATCCACAGCATATAATTTTCTGCAGTGTGTTAAACAAAAGGCCAAACTTGGGAAAAACAGATTAATTCACCAAAGGAATAACAAATGGAAATGTTTCTATTTCAGTAATAACCAAAAAGGCATTTCAATAATAACCAAAAAGGCATTTACATTTTTTCAACTTTGTTTTAAACAAATTATTTTAGTTTATTTTAGCTACGAACAAACACCTCTTCTAATAGTTTTTTAATTACTTTCTTTTCTATCTGTACCATAAAAAGTATTTAGATATCAAAAGACATAAATACTACTTTTGGGATTTATTCTTGACTATTAAGTTTCTTTCTTTGCTAGAGCACATTTTTAATGACCTGTTAAAAGATAAGCTCCAAAGTGTCCCTTTGGGACTTTGAAGACAAACTTCTGGACTAGCTTTGTCAAATCCTGTCTGGTCTATCCTCATAGCTGATGGACTTAGATATTCTAAACAACAAATAACAACAACAACAAAAAAACTAGTCTTATTTGCTGGGTCAATAAGGAAGGCATTGATATTCGCAGTCTTTCCCTCTACCATTGGTTCTGCAAGATGACTCTCTCACTTTTCGGTATTTTCTCTGTTAGGTGACATTGTGTGTCTGATGATGGATGCAATGTTAATGGCTCCCCTTGGTCCGTTGCTCTGCTTCCTATGCCACTGGGACCAAGGTGACAAGTTTGGTTCTTGGGAATCTCTTCCTCACAGGGTGTGAGAAATAAGCTGATCGCCATAGTCCTTGTCTGTGCCCAGTTCTTCTTCTCACGGATCCCTCTATGCTGTGGGAGGATATCAGGATATTTTAGGGTAAACAGAAGTAATGACTTAAGCCCCAAGTATCAGTGGTTTAATAAAACAAAGATTTTTTTTTTCCTTGCTCACACTTCATGCCTAATGAAGCTCAGTGGTGATGGTGTGGGTTTCTGCTCCACAGAGTTGCTCAAGGATTTACTCTGGCTGAGCCACCATCATTTTGTGATACTTCCATCTCAAAATGCGATTGGTTGCATGATTGTTCCAGCAGGGAAACAGCAACCCTGAAGATTCTGCCTGGGCTTTTAAAATCTTCTACTTAGAAGTGACACACATCCTTCTGCTCACAGCCCACTGGTCAGAACTAGTCTCATCCACCTGTCTAAGTAACTATAAGGGAGCTGCGACATGAGGAACACACGGATATTCTGTGAGCAATAAATATCTCTGACATGATATTCCCCTTAGTCATTAATATTCTCTTCTCTGTAATTGCAAGGTACCAGCTGTGATGTAGTCTGATCCTCGCCTTAGGAGAAAGGATCTGATTTTAGCATGGCAGTACAAGGAGGTTTTTCAGCCACCTCCAAATCTTTATCAGCTGTACTCAAATCTTTCTTACTCTATGAACTGAAGGGCCTCTTGGGGCACCAGTGGCTTGGACCTCGTATACTCACATTATGATTTCTTTTACCCAGACTAACTTGCCTTTTCATGTACTGCTGTCTGCATTCCCACTTCTTCCTCCACTCACTCCCAATGGCTAGGCACAGGCTTGTACAGGCCACCCAGCTGCTGGTGGAGAGTGGTGGAGCAAATCTCTGTGCTGTGCTCCTGGAGACAGCCTCCTTTTGTCCCGCTTCCTGTGCATAGTGAGCCCTGCTACCAGAGATTTAAGGACCAGGGACAGCTTTAACACCCATGTAAAGTCATACCAGGCCCATGGGAAGGGGAAAAGCCTAGATCAGACTTCTGCAGTCTGAGGGGACATCTGGCACTCCTTTCACCTGTCACCAATTCCTGACAATCTCCCAGGCCTGCAAAGATTCCTGTCATCATGTTCTTTGGACCTGGGAAAAGCAGTACTGCCCAAGCTATTATTATTATAGTGTAATTATGTAGCATACAGTAATATTCTTATACTGCTGAAACACTGTAACGATTTTTATTCTTTGGGTATGAAGCTACCTTGGAGCCATGTAGGATCAACTTTTCAACATTTTACTTGCAAATTTTGTACAGAAAAATAGGAGATTGCCTATATTTTGCTCCTGGACTATAGATTTATGTCTACTACTAATGATAACCATGTGATTTTCTAGTGAAAACTTTAAATTGGATGAAGACAGTCATATCAATAATTAATGAGAATGGAAAAAACAAAATAACTTAGTAACTACTGGGATGCCTTTGGACGTGTTTGCCATAAACATTACAGAGTGATCCATTTATGAAATAAGCTAATTAAAAGGAATTGCTCTCTAAAAGTGTTATAGATTGTAGAAACTTTTTCTCAGGTAATGAGTGCCACATTTTCACATGGTTCTTTATAAAATTTTAATTTGTATGATGCCTTATGAATCTAGTGAATCTAATGATGATGAATATACTTTTACCTTCCTTGGCAGGAAGCTATTAAATTAGATAACTTATATATTCATTTACTTATGCTGAGAAACTTATTCTGTAGAAACGTTTTTCTGTTTAAAAATCTTGCTGTTGCAGTGATGTAGATTTCTGAAGGGAAAACAAAACGAGCAGCCTGAGAAGAATGCCAGATGGTCCAGCATTGCACAGGGAGAGCTGTGAAGGCAGGTGTGATGCCAGGTGATGCTTACTAGGATCACTGTGAAGGTAGGAGCGAATGAAGAATTGACCTCAGTCTGAATCTTTCATATCTAGGCTAATTCTAGGGACCCATAAGCTTGGTAGTCCTGTCCACAAGTTGGGAAGCTGGGAACTTGACTACAGTTTAGGTTCTCTATTAGGTTACTCTGGCCCTAGGTTACTTGGAAGCCAGACAACCTATAGATGGAGATAATGACTTTGTGGAATGTTATGATCGAGTCTAGAAGTGATCAGTAAGTATCAACTTTCCCACTTCCATGTGTCAGCCAAAACCCTGTAACCCTGACAAAACTCAGCTCTTGAGGGAATCTCAGGTGCTATGCCTGAATGTTTGTTTCCCTCCAAAATTCATACATAAAATCCTAACCCCCAAAGTTGATGTTAAGAGTTGGAGATTTGGGGAACTGCTTAGGTCATGAGGGTAGAGCCCTCATGAATGAAATGAGTGCTTTATAAAAGAGTCTCCAGAGAGATCCTTGGCTGTCCACTACATGAGGACGCCGCGGACAGTTTACCAGCTACACCAGGAAGGGGTCCCTCACCAAAAAGTGACCATATTTTGATCTTAGGGGTCCCAGTCTCTAGAACTGTGAGAAATAAATGTTTGTTGTTTTTAAGCTACCCAGACTGTGATATTTTGTTATAGCAGACCAAACAAAGAAACCAGACAAATTAAAAATCTGAACCTAAGTATTTGTTAGTAGTGCTAAGGGATTAAGAATCATAAAATATCCAGGGAGTGTAGTAAAACAGCATTAATCATTCATCCATTCATCCAGTAATTACTTACTGTTCCTTAGAAATACCAGGTATTTGCTGGGCTCTGGGAAGACAAGCAAATTAAAGACATAGTCCTAGTCCTCAAGGACCTGGTGGTTTAGGTAAATAATGATTCCTTTCATTGAGATTTTTATGTACACAAAAGAAGCCTACTTATGTCGTACCGGGCACTTTCCAGTTCTTGCTTTCCCCATGTAGCATACATACCTCATAAGTACTTTGTTAGCCAGTGTACAATGTTAGTACAATGTGCCAGTGTACAAACACACCCATGGTAAAGTTTGATCAATAACAATTCTTCTAAAATTTCTAGTGTGCTTTTGTTGGAGGCAAGTAGGTTTTGACAGGAATTCTTTTAGTTCACATACCCTTTCCAATTCCTGACTATCCATCTACACCATTTGTTTCAATCTAAGAGCAGGTTTCACAGTTCAGTAGGAGCAGTGGTGGGAATGGTTGTTTGTAGGCTATACATTCCTCTCACTGCCCCTGCCCAACAACAAAATTACTGTTAAATTATGGAGAAAGTATTCGCAAAATAGCTTCCACAGAATTTATCTTTAGAAAGGTCGAATTACATTTGCATCATTGAGGGACTGTTGACAAGGTGCTGGTGATTTAGAAGGGAGAAGAGTTTTATTTTTTAAAGGAAATGACTAAGATTTCCCAAGTCCTTTTATGCAATGGGTTTAGGTGGAGGAAGATATAGAGAGCAAAAAATTTATACAATGAACAATTTTTGTTGATTGTAAAAATAATAGTAAAGAGTTAGTAAAAACAAAACTGAGAGCTTATTAATTAATAAATATGTATTCAGTAACCATATAAGAAAGGCACTGTGCTGAGCACTGTAGGAGACACAGAAAAGACCATGACCACTGATCCCTGCTTCCTAGGAGGTCGCAGTCACTGGGTGTAGGAGTATGACAGATAGATATAACTAAAGTACACACCATAATAGATTAAAGTTTTTATAAAAAATGAAAAAATAAAAGTCTACAATGTTTTGGAGAAGACAGAACATTTGGTTGAGTATGTATTTAGGGCTTAAGGGCACTTCTGAGATTAGTGAAATGGAATTTCTGCTGGGTCTGAGGATGGATGATATTGAAACTAGCAGAGATGGGCAGAAGTGCAGAGGTAGCAAAGTACAGATGAGGAAATGGCCAATAATTCTGTGTCAGGGAAAGCACGACATCCTTTGGAGAGCAATGGCTGATAGAGCTAGAAAGATGGTAAGGGGAAAACCTATAGATGTTTCTTATTTTTCTTTTCTCTTATTTTTACCTATTTTTTAAATCTGAATTTTTCCTCCTATCTTATACTTCTTTTTCCTTGTACTTACAGAGAAAAATCTGTCCTCCAAACAATCATTTTGTTTAATTGTAAAGTCATTAAATGTATTTTATCCAAGTGTCTAGTATATGTGATTTTTAAAGTCACTGCAATGAAATAGTACTCACAGGTCTCTAGTGAAGCAAGTCTTTGAGGATTAAAAAAGAGAAAAAAGAATAAAAGTGAACCTTTAACTATATGAATGTGAAACCAGGTGGTTTTCCATAGCAACATTTTCCCCCACAGGCATACAGTTTTGATGTGTTGCCTTTTAACTTCTAGTGGATTAAAGATAAAACCTCAGAGTTGAAACAGATCAGTAATTAGATTTTTCCCAGTCTCTTTACTTGAAGGAGAGAAATAGGCTACTCTCTATCCTGAGTTACTTTATTTTGGGCTCACCTTATAGTTGTTCAGCTTTGAGACATTTCATGTTTAGATTAAGCATGCCTTTGGGCAAATTTGATTTTTATCAGAGTAATTCCAAACCATGTTGTATTCATAAAGTTAAAACTATAAAAGCTTGTTTCTGATCACCTTTAATAGGATACTACTGGTGCTTTTTTTTAATTTTTAAAAGTAAGATCTTTGATAGCATAATTTTTATTGTTCTATCATAGATCAGTTTCTGTTCAAGTGCTTGCTAGTTAGAATTATAAGAAGCTGCAAGTGACTGGAATTGTCAAAGCTTGGTTATTACTTCTGTGTTTCATAGTCCAGATTTTTTGTTTTCAAGTCCAGATTATACTTAATTTATATATGAGTTTAAGTTCTTACTTTTAAAATCATTATGAAAATACCAGATTAAATGCATTTTCTTTATGATGAAATCTGTTTTTTTTAAATAATTTTTTTTCACACAAAAAGAAATTGTCAGTCTGTCAGCTTCCAAAATCAGTCATCCACCTTAACTGCATTCTGTTCGTTTATATTACTAATTGTAGAATAACATGCTGGAAATTGTTTTATTTGTTCTATACATAGCCAGAAAAAGATGCTGTTTGCATGTCAGTATGCTTTTAAATTTAAAGTTCTTCCAAACTCAAAAAAGCAGTTATAATTTTGTACTATTTTAATATACTCATTTTATGGCTTTTGTTACTAAAATGAGTTTGCTTTTATAATATTGATAAATTTATTAATTTTTTATTTAGTCATTTCTTTTAGTCATTCCTTGGCTGCCCAAAGATGTTTCTCTTTTTGTTATTCTATTTACTAGTTAGGTTAAATTTTTCATAATATTTCATCTAAACTTGAAATAAGAACCCTGCCTTGTAATCCACATTTTCCTTCTTTTGGTTCAGTGAAGAAATTCTTTAATTACTGAGATGCCACTTCAGCATCATGTTGAAACAAACTATTTTTCATGAATTGTTCATTGTAATGACAAACTTAATAATGTCTTCACAAAAAGATGTCTCTGCCCAAATGACTATTCCTGAAGAAAATAACATAAAGTGCACTCAGACTGTCTCCTTGGGAGGAATGAACAGAAGTACGTATCCCTAGAATTCATATGAAAAATAGTTTAATGGCTAATGTACTTGTCCACACCAAGAAATAGACTCACCAGGCTACTGTATCCATCTTGGGGGCGGTCAGCTGGATGTCTCTTTAACAAAAGTATTTTTAAAAAAAATCTGTTTTGTCCCTGCAGATGAGATGATCTCCTCTCTTTGACAAAAATAAAATGAAAGTTCCTCTGCAAGACAATGATTTAATCCAATGTTCCACAGTAAATACTCATGATGGAAACAGTTCATCATGGTTGTGTTAGTAGAGTTCTTTTCTTTTCTTTTCTTTTTGGCCAGACTTTAGGTTTGTTTCTAAGGATGGAGAGATACTCAGGTTTAATGTAGTTGCTGAATTATATGTGCTCAAAGCTATTGGTAGCCTCTTTTGTTGTTGTTGTTGTTGTTGTTGTTGTTGTTGTTGTTGTTGTTGTTGTTGTTACTATGCTGAAGTGGAGTGCTTAAAATTTATAAGATGATTTAAATTTTAAAATTTAAGCATGCATAGAGATGGTTAGAAATCTGGACAGATACCCAGTCCATAGATATAGAATAACTTTTTTTTTTGTTATTTTTGTTTAAAGAATTTTCTGACTCCACTAATAATCTCGGGCTATTCAGTTCCCTGGAGGTTGTCTTAATGATGTACTAGTGGAAAGACTGGCATTCCTAGAATTTCAATCATACAGTGGAACTGGTATTGATGGAAAATTACACAGAAGAAACAGCCTTGTTCTATATGGCTAAGCTCTGGTAGACAAATATTTTATGACTTTCAAGGAGTATTAGTCGTTAATATTTACCATTACTGGTATAGGATATAGCTCAATACAGCTGAATATAGCTGAGTATTTTTGACAGAACACAATGGAAAAAATAAACTTTCAGGGTGTATTATTTTCTTCTGATTGATTTAAATTCAAAGGTATAGCTCTCTTGTCTGTGTCAGCATTCCATCGAATACAAAGATTGTTCAGTGGAAGTGCACAAGACCAGCATCTCTAACATTCCTTGTGTAGTTGAGAAAATCATGATGCAGAGAATTGAACAGACCTTTGCCCCTAATTTGCATCCTTTGACCTTTGCCAAATTCTTACTCCTAATAATTTCCAGGGCCCCTGAGATAAAGTCACACAATATTTCCTTTTGATATAGATGCTTTAACTAGGATGATAATTTCTGATTAAAAGAATCCATTGTACGTGTACTATGGGTCAAATATACTGTTGAGTCTTAAGACAAAGATTCTAAAAACATTTAGTTTGGACTTAAAAATATCAAATGGACCCAGTGACTTACCAACTGGTTTAGACATTTCATGAAGTGACTCTTCTTTACATCTCTAAATAATAGTGGTTTGAAGAATTTACCCAGGTTAGCCCATACAATATTCTCCACTTTTCATTTGGAGATCACTTTTTTACTTATAAGTGGGAAATGTAATAAAGTCGAATTGACATATAGCTGATTTACAATGTTGTGTTAGTTTCAGTTGTATAGCAAAGTTATTCAGTTATACCTGTATATATTCTTTTTCATTTTCTTTTCTGTTATTGGATATTACAAGCTATTGAGTATAGTTCCTATTACACTTCTTGATAACGGATCCATTTAGAGGGGAACAGTGGGCCCAGCTTGGATCATCACACTCGGCTATTTCAGCAAAATTACCAAGACTGCCATTTAGTCTCTTATTTGAAGTTAACAGTTGAAGGTACTCCATCCTATATTACATATTGGCTACAATATCAGAGTATTATATGCAAAATACTAGTATGCTATGCAAAAAGGAAGCAAGGTGTGACTTGGACCTGTAATATTCTGGGCTACACTAGTATTTCTGCCACATTAGTATAGGAGCAAGTCCTGAGAGTAGTCTGATGACATATCAAGTCACCAGAAACCTATTTTTATTGTGTTAATTGACTTGGAAATTGCAGCTGAAATGTTTTTACACGCAGTTGAAAAATTTTCCTTTCAGTATCCTGTTTACTAGCCTGTGTATAGTGTAGATCTCAAAGATGTTAGAGCAGTTTTCAGTGTGGAATGTGAGAAGACTAACAGAAGCATTTTAAACAAAGAGGACTTGGGGTCTGAGCACTTACAATTTTCAGTGTGGCAAACAATGTCTTTGCTTTGTCTTATTTGATAAGGCTTTTGATGTTGGCACATTTTGCACATCACTGTGAGAAGGGTTTTTATGATACTTTCTTCTCCCCACTCTCTTCTCTCTCTGCCTTTTTGTTTTTCTCAGTAGTTTAGGAAATTTGGTTTAAAGACAATAAATAACAAAATCATTTAGCTTATTAAAATATAGGGAGGAGAGCTAAATTTTAATCTCAATGACTGCTAAATCAATAATAAAAATATACAGAAATTAGAGGATAAATTTAAATCAGTGATCCCACTTCTTTCCTGAATAGGATGAATCCTCAAAATGTGGTGATTTGTTGGGAAAGGTTTCTTTCGCTTCAGAAAGTAACTCTTTGCTTCTTTATTTCCATGCTATACTTTTGATAGGGTGACTGAATATTGTCATGAACTCAAAAGTAGATTTATAAAGAAAAAACGTGTCCCAGATAATAGTCAGCCAGTTGAATTCTGCCCTATTAGTACAGTGGGAAGAACAGTATTATATCTGTTTGGTCTTCCACGTTAAAACACTTTGTTTCTTCAAGCCAGTGGGATTCAGCTTTTGCATAGAGGTGGATTAACCACAAGGCCCACTGAAAATAGCTTGCTCAGCTGCTGCCAAGCCTTGAGCCAAGATAAATGCCTTGCAGCCAGATTTAAATGTAGCCTCTGCATTAAAAAATATTAAAATACTTAATGGCACAAGCTTATAGAAGATACTCAAGTTTCATTCAAGTTCTGGCATCTGCAAGTCTCTTATGACTTTCCTATTTCCCTTTTGCTTCAGGACATTGAAATGAGTCTGACTCAGAGACAAGATATGCATATTTATATATGTTTTATAAGAACAACTAACCTTGAAAAAATGCAGAATAACTCAGAGAGGGCTGAATTATGCTTACTTTTCAAATTCCCAATAGTCCTTTATTTTCTGAACAGTGATTTAAAGTCCTTGTGAGTGAAGAGCTTTCGAAAGGGGCATTTATTAATGTGCTCAACATATTTATTTATGACCTAATGTATTTTAAGAACAGCATGTGTCCTAGATTTGGAAAATGTCATTATGCTTTTTTTAGTGTCATTTTACTTGCTTTGGAAGACATATTCTTAATAACTATTTTAATTTTAACTGGAGAAAAAGGAGGAAAGATAAAAAGAAAACCCACCAAACTGTTTTTAAGTGCACAGTGCATAGTGTTTATTCAGAATTCTGTTTACTGGAGTCTCAAATAGCATTTCTATAAATCACACATGCAATGATAATTGATTTTTATAGTGATGAGTTTTAGTTATTATTACATATTGAACAACTTATGAATCATTAAAGAAACATTATGATTAGATTTGTTTTAGTGTTAAGTGTTTAACATTATATATCCTTTCCGGGGGTACAGTATCATTCATGGAGATGGCCTTCCTGCCTAGGGAAGCTGGGGAGGGTGTGTTAAACATGCATTACGTTAGCAAAAGGGACCTTCTTTCTCCCTAATGGCTTCATATGTGTCATAATATTTTAGAGACATAGGTCTGGATAGTAGCTGAATCCATCCTGATCATGTCTAGTTTTAATAAATCAGGTCTTTGGCTCAGTTTGGACTATCCTCTGCCTTGCTCTCCCCACACATCTTCCCCCTTGCCTCCTTCCTTCCTCAATACACCCCTCACAAATTTAGAAAGATAATATTTCTAAAATATACTTTTATTTGTGCATATCTGCTCATCAACCTGCCATGTGTTCCTCTGTGTCCCTTAACCCCGATTTTCAGTCTCTTTTTTGGTTGACATCCAAGTTTGAGGTGGTGTTCAATGGAGGATAGAAAAAAGTGTGAAGAGAAGAGAAAAAGTTGAGATGGGAAAAGAGGAGATGAAACAATTAAAAGGGATAAATTTGGGTTCTTGGACAATGAGAACAAAAGATTTACAGTTTAGTTGGTTTGTATGAAACTTGGAAATATTGTTGGTTCTCTATCTGTGGGTTCTATATCCATGGATTCAACCAGCCGCTGATTGAAAATATTTGAAAAAAAATTCCAAAAGTTTCAAAATGCAGAACATTTTTTGCTGTTGCACACTGGCAACTATTTATATAGTACTTACGTTGTATTAAGTATTATGAGTAATCTAGAGATGATTTAAAGTGTACAGGAGGATGTGCATAGGTTATATGCAAATACTATGCCATCTTACATAAGGGACTTGAGCATCCATGGATTTTGATATCTTTAGGGGTCCCGGAACCAATCTGCCTTGGATATTGAGGGATAATTTATATCGTCTTAAGATTCTTAAGATGGTTTTATCTAGTTTAGAATATAAGCTGGACTGATTTCCTTCATTAGAAATTATGGACAACTTCACTGCTTTGGAAACCAATAAGTGATGATCCAGTTAAAATGTTTCTCCAATATTATTGGCATTTTGATTTTCACTTATGCACAAATACATCTGATATCTAGAAAGATATAATAGTCTGAGAGCCTGTCTTCTAGAATCAGGCTGGAAAGGATCATTTCACTCTTAGGTCCCCATGTGACTGTGCCCCTTGGATAACAGAATAGATTCTGTGAAGAGGTATGAGTTGGGCAAAACAAAACTGTGAGATTGGGGAAGTTTTCACTTACCACGTTTAACCTCCCCTAGTAGCATTTTACTTTACTTTCCACCCTCCCTGTAACATCTTGTTGTCTCAGCGTTTCCTGCCTTTCACTTTTACCTGATGGGAGCTTCCTCTCCTAAAAAGGGGAGGTTAACAACTTTATTGAATCCTACTTATATCAACTTTGTTTACATTTTAAACCATGTTTATTGTAAAATAAATCACAGATACAGAAAACTACCCAAATGTATGGCTTAATGAATTATTATAAAGTAAGCATCCCCCAGGTCAAGAAATAGAACTTTCCTAGTGACTCAAGAAGCCGCTTCCATTTGTCCCATCCTAATTAGAACCCTTCTTCCTCTTGCCATTATCTTGGCTTTGATAGTGATGACTTCCTTGCATTTTCCTTTTTATAGTTTTATCACTCAAATATGTATCCCTAGACACTCTATTTTAGTTTACATTTAAAAAAAAATTGATGCTTGTCATACTGACACATGTCAAAGACTTTTAAGTCTTTTAAAAATCTCTGTGTTCCTCTTCTATCCCTTTCATTCCCTTATGTTAAAAAAACTTGGAAATTTTGATATGTAGAATTTCCCATATTAAAATTTCTGGATTTTAATGATGCTACCCTTTTGGTGCAGTTCAACATGTTTCTTGGTCATAGATATTTCTAACACATAGGCTGCTAAATCCAGAGAGTGGATCTGACTCAGGCTTGATTTCTTTGTCAAGACTATACATAGTATTTGCAATGATTATAGGAGGTACATGTCTAGTTTTCTCCCTATTTGTGATTTTTAAGCAATTATTGATGTTTAATGTCTATATCAGTCATTCATTGGCAGTTGTAAAATGATGTTTTCTAATTTTATCATTTCTTCTTGCATTACTTATTGGAATGCTTTTATAAAGAGACACTTCCCCTCATCTCCCATTTGATTATTTGGAAGTGCAGTTCATATCAAAAAAGCTAGATAAATGTTTGTTGCTGTACCTTTATTTACTAGTTTTCAAGATAATGAGTTAGTTCTCTATCATTATCGGAAGGTGACCAATATTCAAAATTTTATTATGAACTCATAAATTTGAACATACTGATAGATTTCAAGTCATTGCAATTTGCATTATTGTTGAAGCTCACATACTTTATGATTAATTTATTTAATCCTTGTCTAGTAAGATAGTCATTATTTTCTGTCTAGGGATGGGTTCTTCATTAACTAAGTCTTTTTTTTTGATAAAGTTTATTATTCTATCCTCTTTTATTTCCTGCTACAGAATGTAAAGGCTTTATTCTATTGTAATAAAAGAAAGATATGTCTATTGTAAAAATACAGAAATACTTAAAAGCATTAAAAGAGAAAATAAAACTAATTTATAATCCCACCACCCAAACTAATCACTGTTACATTTTGGTAATACCCTTCCAGAATTTTCTGAGCATAATATATAGAAATAAGATCTTGCTCTTGATTCTATTTTATGGTAGATTCTATTTTATGATATTTTAAAAAATCTGTATGTTATAAAGATACTTTGATGTTAATAAATATAGGCTGTATCATTACTTATAATGTATGAATATCAATTAATTGATATTTGGTTTCTATTTTTCCACCCTAAATTATGATATTGAATAATTACTGAAAATAATGCTGTGATACATAATTACTTTTGTATTAGAGGTGCAGGACATTTCCTTGCCCAACTATATCTCCTTAGAAATTTCTGAATGGGTAGTGGAATACAGAACATTGCACCCAACCCTCCCCCTCCACAACTGAAGGATTAATCTAGGGTTCTATATGGCCAGATTCTATAACCCTAGATTGTGGCTTAACTCAAAGTGATGAGATGAGTAGTAGCAATCAGATTTCCTCTTAAACAATTTATAATTGTGAACTAATAATCTGCTGTTGTCACTGACTGCTTAAGTTGGGGGCTGTACCAGCCATACCTGACCACGTGCAAGCTGAGGATTAAGAAGAAATAGTGGATCTATTGAAATAAAAAATGGAGTAAACATACAGAGCACCTACTATGCACCACTCACTGTTCTAGCTGCTTGGGACACATCAGTGAATAAAACAAAGATCTCTGTTTTCATGAAGCATATATACTAGAGGTGAAGGACAAGGAACAGCTATCATTTTAAATGAGCAGTATAGCGCATTGGATGCTACAAGAGGAAGGAAAGGAGAATAGCAAGAGGGGGATGGGAGCACAGATTGTTGGGATGGTGGATATGGCTCTTGTGAGACAAATGGGGAAAACCACCGCTTTGGTTCTGCCAACTTTCGAGTTAATAGTTTCAGTTTGCATGAATCCTGCCCAGCTCTACTCACTTATGGAGCTTGGCATTTGTGACATTTCGGTACCCTTCCATAAGTCTTTTTTATTTAAACTAGTTTCAATCTGTTTCTGTTCTTTTCAACTTTGAGGAAAACATTCTTATGTATTAATTTGGGGGCACTTATCCAATTATTTTTGTAGGGTCCTATAAGTGGATTAATGAGTATGCATATTCAAATTTCTCAGATACCTTATAGCTGAATTTGTCTTTTAGTTTCCTAACTACCAGTAATATTTTGGGAGATGACAAATATTTACGTGGCATATTGACAAACATAATGTAAATCGGACAGGATCCAATCAGAAGCCAGAAACCACACCAGTCATTTGAGCACCGAAAACTTGATATAAGAAATTTTTTTCAAGAGATAAAAGGGGACTGACTACTAAAAAAAGATAAAAGAAAACCCCAAAATCTGTAGAGGTAGCATCTGTAGAGAGTGGCTACCTCCCTGAGAATTGAGGGACAAGTCAATAAGGAAAGAACTGAGAGGAAGGTCCTGCAAGGCTGAGAGACCTTTGAGGAGAGGGTGTGGCTGCCACTGGACCACGCTGTTTACCACTGTGGTAAAGAAGGAGTGTGATGGGAAATACTTGCCTTAGAAACTTGAGAGCCACTGCTCCTGTGGTGATCCTTGCCAATAGGCCCCCTGCTACACTGCCAGGAGTGCCACTGGCTGCTGGGACCCCTGCAGGTCCTCTCTTCTCCCTCTAGCCTGGCAGGGTCCTCCAGGACTCTTAAATGGCTGTGCCTAACAGTGAGCCAAGTAGAAGAGAAGTGTAGTTTGCACGGGAAAAACAAGGTGGGTTTGGAGGTAGGCGGCAATCTATTAATACCTGCAAACGTGGTCAGTGTATTTTTTAAATCCATAAACAGAATAATTTTGATATACTAGAAAATAAGGCCCCCAAATGGATTCTTTTATGTTTTTAAATACAAAATAGTGTATTTGAGTATAATCCTATTTGATCTGAAGCTATTTTAAGCATGAGAAGAGTTCCTAATATTTTAAGAATTCCATCTTTGGTCTATAAGTCTGTATCACTATCTGGCAAAGTGATGAAATGCTTTGTTCTATCATTCAGTTTTACCACCCAAGTGAAGACCAGATAGTGCTTGAGTCCAGAGAGAATTTTATTGATTTAAGTTTAATACTGTGTATTAATCTTGCTGTGAACAGCCTTTCCTACTCATCAGATTCTCTATATATGCTTACAATTATTTTCCATGTATAATCTGCAAGTCTTTTCAAGTGCATTTGTCTCATGGGAACCCCAAAGCTCTAGAAACATTTTTTAGTGTGTATTTCAGTAGCTGCAATTTCAAGGTGCAGCTGCACCTGGTGAGACCATCATGATTCATCTGCTGTCTCTTAGAGAATGTAGTGAATTGTCAAATGAACTAGGTAGTTTTCTGTATTTATTTCTCTCTTTTTCATATTGCATCTGCTCAATAAATTATACTAATGTAAAGAAGAAAATTATTCTAAAATGATATTTTGATGAGTGTTATTTATATAGAATAGTCATAACCGCTGATTTTTTTTCAATGAGCAAAAGCCAACCTCTTCTTAACATCCCATGTTATACAGCCTAAGTTCCAGCTCCCATTATGTCTCAGACTATTAGACTAGTCTACTAAACTGTCTCTGGACTCTGTTCTTACTGCCCCAAATCTGTCCTCTATACTTTTATCTGTGAGGTCTTTGCGAAAAGAACTGATTTTGTTCCATATTAAGCCCCCAACATTGCTCCTCAGTGACTAAATTACTTTCAAGGCAGACAAAGTCACATCACCCGCTGCTCACTCCATTTTGCTCTTTACATCAGTTTCCTGACCCACTGGCTATTTTGTACAAGTGCGTGCTGTTTTGTGCTTAGCAGATGTCTACTCGTCCTTCTAGACCCAAATGAAGGGTTGCCATGAAGATACCCCTGATACTTGGGAAGAGTTGTTTAATCTCTGCCACCAGGGTTTTATTGTAGTGTTTATTCAGACATTTCAGGTATCTGAGCACCTACTTTGTACAGGAGAAGAGAATAGAGACAGGGTAAAAGATGTGATATTTTAGGTAGGATTACTGACTTCTCTGAAGTAATGTTGAGCAGAGAACTGAATCAATTCATGGTTTGAGCCATGTTCCTCTCTGGGAGAAGGAGAGCATTTCAGGTTTAGGATACAATAAATGCAAAAAGACTTGAGGCAGGGATGTGCTTTGATACAGAAAGAATAATATGAAGGATGACTGGCAGGAGAAAAGGGAGCAAGTAGAAGAGTAGTTGGAGGCAAGGTTGGATACTGGGGTAAGAGTGAGGGCAGATCACATAAGACCTTGTAGCCATAGAAAGGATTTTAGGTTTTATTCTCAGTGAGATAGGAAGTGAGATATTGTATAAGAACATCTAAGATTAAATCCCTTTCCCCCATTTGCTTTCATAGCAGAAAATAAATTAATTCTTTAGAACATGAGAACATGACATTGTCTAATTAAAATTCTTTTCACTTTTGCAGTGAACCCTGACGTGCAACAATGGGTTAACCTGCTCTCTTGCCTTTTGTAGGTGGGAGATGTATTTTGGTGAAAAGAAATGATGATTCTTGGAAAAATCAATTTCTTCTTATCAAATCCCTGAAAATGACAAAGGCTTACAATTTTTGCAATTCCTTGGAAAATGGCCTTGTAGTCAGTAGTGGTTTTTGATCACATATTAACCCATAATGCAAATTAAACTATTACAATAGCCCATTGAATTTTTTTTTTATGATCACTTTGTGTTTGAATACATGAGCTGTATTTGTAATTTAAATTACTTAAAAAAATTCAGAGTCAAATCTTGACAGCAACAAAAATAGAAACTGAAGTATACAATTGTTTTCAGTATGGAAAGGACTTTTTTTGAAAGAGATAAGATCTTTATCATTTTATGGAATGAATTAATGTATAATTTGCATAACTTTTGCAACTTAATGGAAATTCTAAAAGTAATATAAATATATAGGATATAAAATATCTGGAATTTTAACTGACTTTAAAAATAAAATAGATATTTGAAAATTATGTACATACTTAAGATTAAAAGCAAAGTCTATGTTGGAAATTATATGTGAAAAGTCAGGGAGGTAGGAATCTCAATAGTCCTATAGTGTATCCAATCACAGTTGGCGTAGTTATGGCATTCACTTCATAATATGTAGCTAATTCCAGTTTCAATATGAATTTCAGAAGTTCAATACTGATACTGTGAAACTGAATTGAGTCTATCCCTGAAGAGCTATATTAACTTCTTTTTAATAACTGAGGATGTTACATGACTAACTCTAGACCTACCACACAAATTGATCAATAAAAATTCAGTTTCAACATTAAGATGACAACAAAAAGGTTCAACTACATAAAACTGTACCACAGAGATTTGAAGTGCATTAGAATTCAGTGGTGGCACAGATTTTAGTTCACATTCATGTTTTCACTCCTAAAAATCTTGTACTCGGTGCAAAAAGGTGGTGATGGAGTGGGTCTCCCTGTTTGTTTAAAAGCAGTCACACCAGAAAAGGAGAGAGAGGATAAACCAGAATGAAAGTTTCTCAGAAAATATTTTAAAGAGATACCCTTCCTTACCCTTAACATGTATTAAATGTAGGTTATTCAGTTTTGGATACTTGGTGTTTTGTCAAAAAAACGAAATATTTATTTTCTGTTTAAAGTCTCATATGTACTTTAATGCTTCCATGCTTCCCAGAATTTCATTTGAGTTCCAGAAGACATTAAATATAAAACTAGATTTTTTTAAAAAGTTGCTGAATTAGTGTCCTACAAGTTAGACAAACTCCACATTATCCAACTAACAAACATCATTTCACTGACAATTCTTTTCTGGAATTCTTTGGTATAGATGTATGTGTATGTGTGTGCCTGTCCATGTATACATGTGTATATTTTCAAACAACCAAATAACTTAATATTAAATAAGAATAATTTGTGTAATGTGACCTAGCCCATCTACTTAGAGTAATAACTTTGAATAAAGAGTGAGGCAGTGAATTTGGCCAGAGAGGAGGACTAACAGAGAGAACAAAGCCTGTCTTCAGTGCACTTTGATGTGGCCCAGCTACCCGGTCACACTGTGAGCAGGAGTCCCAGGAGTTCCAGCTCCTTAGTGTACTAGCTGTTAGCCTATCACCAGGCAAATCAGCCTGCCCAAACCTTTTGTTGTGATGTGTTCTAATTCCAGTGTGCCACACTTTGTCTTGCCTCAGAGTGCCTGGGAGAGTTTCAGGAACACTTTGTTGGGGTGGGCTGAGGGTGGAGGTGAGGTGGTGGTGGATTTTTTTTTTTTTAATTTAATCTCAGGGGGCATATTTTCCTATGTCTGTTTAGCCTCCAGTTCCCTTTATTATAGGCAAAGAAGACAAGACAGAAGATTCAGAAAAATAATAAATAATGCACAAACAGGGTTGTAGCAAAGAGGCAGTAAAAATTGGGAACTGGGGAAACTAGAAAAGAAAAATTCTTAAAAAAGAAAGTTACCATAATCTTGTAAGAGAACTAGTAAGAAGGTGAAGGGATAGGATTAATTATAGAGATAGAAATACTGAAAAAGAAATAGAGAAGGTAGATGAACAAATATCTCATTTATCTTCATATTAAGTAAAGCAATTTTCCACAGTTCACTAATATGATAAATCGTTTTCTGGCAAATAAGAAAAAATTGCCTGTGATGTTAGTTCCCTTAACAAAGGAAATGTTCAGACTTTCTGATTCCACATTTTTTGAACATTGACGGTTATGCTCACATGGCTTGGCCCTTTAGAGATGTTCTTTTAAACACATTTCTCCTGCTAATCAACCCAGCAGGCCTTGAAGGTTATTAACACCGGCCTACTTTCCAAGTCCTGAGCTCAAGCCCCAGGGTATCCAGTTGTGTAAAGAAACACAGATGGGGAAGATGGTACCATTTCTGTGTCTTTACAGGGAAGAAATCATCCCTGTTAATTAAATGAAGAGTTAGAAAAGTGCTTGGCGAATTGTTTGTAGCTCTCCTGTGGGAAGAGTTTTCTTTGTCATGTCTTTGGAAGTCAAGGCTCCAGTTCAAGCTTTTCCTTTGTGAATTAGAATTTGAACTCATTTCATTAAGGAAAATTAAATCTCTACAATCAAATCTCCATTATAAATGAAACTCATACATCTCAAATGTAGGTTTGGACTAGCTACCCCTCTACTCTTAATTATAGCTCTAGAGAAATGGTTTGGAGATTCAAAGTGGTGGAATACATCAGAGTCAGAAGCCCAAAGTTAATTTGATTCTTCACTGCCATTTGTGTGATCTCTCTTTTATTATCTGCTACAAACACTGGGTCTTGAAAATAGCCTTTTCAGGCAGCTCGGGTTCCAGACTCTGGACCTAGTACTCCTGTAGTCTGCGTGTTGCAGAAGAGTTGGGTGGTTTACACCACATGGCCATTTTGCACATTAGGGACCATGGATGGGAAGCTCTGGAATATCAAAGTAAGGCTTACACTATTTCCTAAATAATGAGAAAGATCTTGAATTTTGGAGCTAAAGCTGGGTTCAAATTTCTGCTCCACCTGTTTCTAATTATGTGACCTCAGGAAGATTATTTCTTCAACCCTCATTATAAGGAGAATTTTGTTCACTATTCATGTCATCTGATCCATTGCCAGGCAGCTGGTAGGCAATTGATAAATAATAGCTATTTTATAATTCAGGTGTTGATTAATAAAATATTGTCCCTTTAAGTCTTTTCTTAGAATTGAAGTCATCTAAGGTTCGTACACATCTCCATTCTTTACTCAAGTACTCACGGATTCAGGCATATGGGAGAGATGGTTTTTCTTTGTCTTCAAAGTATTTGCATGCAGTTTTTCAGAGAGAAGGTATTAAGCTGCATTTTGAGCCTCACTATCTCCAAGGTCATTTTCTAATGCTCCCCCACCCCATCCACTTTTTACGGGGGAGAACTGCATATTGTTGCACTTTGATTTTCTCTACACTGTTGCAACTGTTGCATGAAAGGTTGTTGACTTCTTTTTCTTCATCCTTTATCCCAGAACTCAATACAGGCATATATACACTCCTCCACCCAACTCACACAGTAGACTGATGACTTCTCTCCTTCATAATCTCTTTCTAACCAAGCTCTCCTTTGCATTTAGAGCCCCTAAGTTAAACTCACTCTCCCCTGGCCATTGTTACCTGTGTTGGTACAAGTAGTGATTGCTTCAGGCCACTTAAGATTACCTTTTCAATAGACTATAATTCTTCCAGCATTTTTATAACTTGGATCCTGCCTAACTTTCAAAGGTGCCAGGTTTCTCTTCATATGAATACTGAAAACACATTTAACAAAAATTTCAAGCTATACTGATGATCTTTCACATTAAAGTCATTTGTTTCTGATGTTGTAATCACGTAACATACTTCTACTAAGTACTAAATTTGTAAATAAAGATGGTTGTTTCTGCAGTGCTATAAGGAATAGAATAAAATTAACAAGAAAACGTATTTTGGTTATTGACCAGACTTGGGAAAGAGTATGTTTAAAGCAGGGACTGGCAAACTGTAGTCTGTGGGCCAAGATCTGACCCACTCTCTGTTTCTGGAGGGCTTGCGAACCAAGAATGGTTTTCACATTTTTAAATAGTTGAAAAACATCAGAAGAAGAATATTTGGTGATACTTGAAAATGATAGAAAAATCAGATTTCAGTGTCATAAATAAAGTGTTATTGGAGCACAGCCACTCATTTGTTTCATATCGCCTGTGGTTGCTCTCATGCTACCTCAGCAGAGTTGAGTAGTTGCAGCAGAGATCATAAGGCCTGCAAAGTCTAAAATATTTACTATCCGACCCTTTATGGAGAAAGCTTGCTGACCGCTGATGTATGGTATAAAGCACTCCCTGTAGGGAATCTCATGTATCTACTTTATGATTTATATTATTCTTTCGTAAGTATTTAAGCTTCTTCCATGTTATTAAATGATTTGTCGAAGATCACAATATTAGTGACAGAGCTTGAGTTTCACATATCTTCTCAATTAGACCACCATTTTAAACTTAATTTAATGGAAAAAAAAAAAGAATGTTCATGTTGGAAAAAAACCTGTCTTGTTAAAATACACAACAATTTTCCTCTTTTATCTGTTCAATAGGATTTATTCAGACCCAGGGATTTTTTGAAGTAATTTATAAGAACCTTATCCTTGGATTATTTACATATAATAGGTTTGGGAATAAGCATATTCATGAACTAACTAGTGAAATGTAGAGGGAATCCACCATATTGAGCTGTTGAGATTTTGTACACAGAGGCACAAGTTTGTACATACAATGAATGCAGCAGAGAGATTGGTATTATGAAATGTAGTTAACCTGGGTGAGTGTTAAAGAGTATTTTTATTCTAAATTTTGTGATGTGTGATTTTAAATTTTGTTATAAAGATTCAAAATTATATCAGACATAAAACGGAAAGTGTTAGAAAAACTAGAATAAGTCAGTTTTATGTCTTGTCTTTTGCACTATTTCTTAATAAATGATATTAAATAAATGGTAGTTATCATTTTTCAGTAGAAAACAATGAATTGAAAATTCTGCAGGTAGAAAAAGAATATTTGTAGAGTAAATGACTAATTTTACAGTCAAACATTGATCATTTTATAATCAAGCATTTTTTATCCCCTTTTGGCTTAACCTTAATCTGATGTGATATAAAAAAAAACTGTACTGTGATGTAGCAACAAACAAAAAACCTTTTATATTAAGGATAATTTCAAACATATGCAAAAGTAGAGAGAATAGTACAATGAATCCTTTGTGTAGCTATCACCCCACATCAATAATTATCATCTTAGGGCCAAACTAGTTTCATTTTTAAAAAGCTTCCCCCAACACTTGATTATTTTAAATCAGGTGCCTGTAAATAATGTCTGTATGTATCTCCAAAAGGTGAATACTTAAAAAAATAGTAACATTATCACATCTGAAAAATAATATTGTCAGGATCCAAATAAAGGACATGCATTTTAAATTAGTTACTATTTCTCTTAAATCTATAATTTCCCTGTCTCTCTTTCTTCCCTATGTAATATTTTTTCTCCTTTTCCAGTTTTATTAGGTAGAATTATTACAGTTCGACTGCACATATACATTATATTGCATGTAAATTCATGTATACAGTATACTGTACTTTTTTTAGTCTACATGTATGTAATAATTATTGTTTCTATGACAATATTTTATTAATCAATACCTGAATTATAAAATAGCTATTATTTATCAATTACCTACCAGCTGCCTGGCAATGTATCAGATGACACGACTAGTGAACAAAGTTCTCCTTATAATGAGAATTGAAGAAATAACCTTCCTGGGGTCACATAATTAGAAACAGGTGGAGCAGAAATTTGAACCCAGCTTTAGCTCCAAAATTCAAGATCTTTCCCATTATTTAGGAAATAGTGTAAGCCTCACTTTGATCTTTAGCTTTTTAAACTTACATAGTTATCAAAGGAATAAAGCCAACTACAAAATAAGAATCGACAGAATGCAGTAATCCAATCATAAAGGACAGTCAAATGTGCTTAAATATAATCAAGAAATCAAAATAATAATTAGTTCATTTGTGTCCTTATTAGTATTATTATTATTTTTTAGATTCCTCATATAAATGATGTTGTATGGCATTTTTCTTTCTCTTTCTGACCTACTTCACTTAGAATGACAGTCTTTCAGGTCCATCCATATTGCTGCAAATGGCATTATTTTATTCTTTTTTATGGCTGAGTAGTGTTCCATTGAATATATGTACCACATCTTCTTTATCCAGTCACCTGTTGTTGGGAGAGGGTGTGGAGAAAAGGGAACCCTCCTACACTGTTGGTGGGAATATAGATTGCTGCAACCACTATGGAGGACAGTATGGAGGTTCCCTAAAAAACTGAAAACAGACTTACCATGTGATCCAGCAATCCCACTCCTGGGCTTATATCTGGAGAAAATTCAAAAAGACACTTGCGCCCCAATGTTCATAGCAGCACTATTTACAATAGCCAAGACATGGAAACAACCCAAATGTCCTTCCCTATTTAATATTTGTTGAAGAAACCAGGGTTTTTGTCCAGTAGGGTTTACTGCATTGTTACATTTTGCTGATTGTACCACATTGGTGTCATTTAACATGCTCCTCTGTCTCCTGTATTTACTATAAAAGGTATTTGGAAATAAAGGATTGATCAAATTCATGTTCAGTTCTAGAACAAGACTACCTCATAGGAGGATCCATCAGGAGGCAGATGAATATCCTATGCATCTCTCTTTTTCGTGATTTAGGGGCCTTGCTGATTGTTGCCTAGATCTATTATATCATTAGGGTGACATCGAAATTCTATCATTCCTTCTTTATTTATTAGTTGGAAAACTTCTGTAAAGAGAAACTTCTCATCAACTATTTGGTTACCTCAAGTATAGTTTGTATAGAAAAAATATAAATGTGATTTTTTCACCTAGTATTCTCTAGAAGTGTCCTACAAATATATATGCGTATATATTTATCTTTCTAGTGAACCAATTGATTTAAACATGTTTTTAATCAATTACAGTTACTATTCTTAATATTGCTTAAAATGTTCCATTTTCTGTTAGTGAGAGTTTAACTACAAATTTTTAAACATATTTTAAAAAGTTCCCTTACTATATTTATGTGTGAGTTTATTTGAAGTTCAATTTAGTTTTAATGCTTTATCTTTATATATGCAGTGAATTTCTCAGTGCTTATTGTTATTCAACTAAGAATTAAATAAGCCTTTTAATTTGAGTTTTGTGCGAGCGATGGCAATCTCCATCCTTCTTGTAGCAGCAGCCCTTCTTGAGTCCCCTGATCAGCTCACCCTGGATGAGGCTCCCTGCTTGTCTGCTTCTCTGTTTCCTTCTCATATGATGTAGCCTGAAGCAGTTTTCTGCAACCCCAAACGTCTAAGACAAACTGAAATGTTCCTGTCAATAAACAGTAGATTGAAAATAAAGAGATTTGGTTTTTGTTCTGACTTTGGCACTAAGTTACCATTTGTCAGGTTGGTTTAGATCAGTGTTTTCCCTCAAAACTGTATTCTATGAGATCCCTTGTGAAAAGGTCTTATTTGCATAAACTTGGGACACAATGCCTATGATTTCTTTGCCTTGGTGTGTCACTAGACCTGTTAGCATAAAAGGCTCTCAGAATTTTACAGGAAAGAAATCCCTTTAACTTGATATAACTGTGCAGTTTCCTACATCTGCTTGGCCACAAAGTCATCAATACTGCTATCCCATGCCTCTAGAGTTCCAAGGAACACTTTTGTTGGAGATGTTGAGATAGTTAATGACCAGGTCTCTCCTAATTCTGAAAGTTTGATTGTTATTACACAATGTGTCAGAAATCAAAATTGTCTTTTCTTCTATGTGAAACCTGCTTTCCCTCTTGTGTCTTCCTCTGCTCAATCAATGAAGCTGACTTTATCTCATCCCAATGGGAAAAAATTGTCCTGGATCACAGACTTTAGATTAGATGTGAATTTTGGTAGCAATCATTTTCTAAAGAGGCCTAGAGAGAAGTAAGACTGGCTTTGTCAAAGTAGGCAAAAGGAAACTCTTTGGAAGATTAGTGTAGCATTGGAGTATTAAATAATTAACTTAGGAAAATGAGTTTGAAGTCATACAAAGTAGAAGATTAAAATCTAAACCAGGGCAGTTATAGAGGAAATAGAAAATAGAAAAAGGAAGTTACTCTTTACCAACTGGGAGGATTTTTGACTCCAATACACACATTTAGCATCACCAGGGCTTTTGGTTTATGGACCTAGGAATGATGTGGCACTAGCCCTGCCACTAGCTGGGTCACCCTCAGTGAATCATATGGGCCACAGCTTCTTTATGTGCAAAATGAGTGTTTCACTAGATGATTCCCAAGGTTCCCTTCTGTTCTAAGTCAGTGATCATTATGAAACATGTTTAAAAAGCTTCTGTTTTATATACTATTGGTGTATAGAGAAAATAAAAAAGACTTCCTTTCTTCCCAAGAATCAGTTTAAAATATAGGGATGTAATTTTCCTGAAGATGTTGGTAATGTGCTTGGTGGAAATAGCATGGTGATAGGAAAAGAGCTAATGACAAGAAGTTTAGAATTAAAAGAAAGATACAGTAGAGCTTTAAAAATCATTTGTTGCTTCTCCACTATGAACAAAGGAACAAATAATTTGAAATAATTATTAGCATCAGAGTAATAATGCAGCAAATATTCTGACTGCAGATAATTTTGATTATTTGCAGGGATTGTTAAAGACAGAAAGCACAAGAACAGGCAATAGCAGGGGAAGAACATGGACTCTGGGACAAACAGAGCATTTGAGATAACTTTCTGCTCTGTGAAAAAGACCTTATGGGCTGGCTGGGACATCATTTCAGATTTTTTAATTTTCAATTCCCAGCATGTTCTTTTACTGACCTTTTTCTTTTTAATTACATTCGCATTTTATCCAAGCCAACAGCTTCAGAATTACTGTGCTTTTCGACTCATGCAGTCGCTTTACAAATAGAGCATGTCTGGGTTCCTCTGTGGCAAAGATAATTGGAAAAAAAAGTTAACTTTGATTTTGTGGCAAAATGTCTGTAAAAACATGGCAAAACTTTGTCATAGTCCCACACAAAGCAGCTTTATTAAGCTATCTGATCATGACTCTGCCCAAACTAGAGCTTTAAAAACTCCTTAAAAATATTCACTAGCCCAAAGCAATCAAGGGTAAATGACCTTAACGAATACTTCTGGTGACCAAATGGATACTCTTGTGAACTCAAGGATCCAAAAAGTAGTCCAAATATTCAATGGTACTAAATCGAGCAACAGATTTTTTATTTCTCACATCAGGCCTGCAACACTATTGCATAAAGCAGTCAAGAGCAGTGTCCACTTTTAATATGGCATTTGCAATTCAAATGTTTTCCTTCTTCAATTTTAGTCTACAATTGCAAACACCACATTCCCTTCTTGCTTGTCATATCCTCAGGGCTTTGTTCTGCCACAGCTTTCCATGGTAATTTATAGAACCTGGTTCACTTTGTGTCACCACAGGTCATAGATGAAAATGGAAACAATTTGCTGTTAAGAAATCTTTCTGAAACAAAATGCAAATAACACACTGAAACAGACTAAGGCTATTTTGAAAGAGCAGTGTAATATAATTATAGCAGTTGTATTATAATAAAATTTTTTAATAGACTCTCATTCTCTCTCTCATTCTGTGTGTCAAAGGATATCCTTCTGTTTTTTTAAATTAAAATACTTTTTCTTAGGAACTTTTTATTGATTTCTGTTTTTCCCAATTAGTTAGCTTCAAGCCTCTGGACTGCGGTGGGAGTCAGGGAGACCTTGGAGTTATTCCCAAGTGTCTGCAAATCCACCTGTACACCAAGTATTGTCCTTATACTGAATGACATGTTTTTCACATATGTGGAGCATTATTTTTAAATATAGCAGGTGTGATTAAGTTACTTAAAACTGAAATAAAATCATAGCATTTTTTTTCTTTTATGTACTTGTTTAATAGGTTCTCAAAGCATCATCTGTCAAATCAGTATTTTCCATTGTAATTCTAAAACGGAGTTTCTAACACTCCTAGTTGTGAACCACTTCTCTAATATGTTGAATAACTAGAATTAAATTGGTCATTAAAAGAATTACTGAGTTTCAAATATGATTTTTTTTAAAAGCAGGGCTGCTTAATCGTGAGTTCATGGAAATAACTTGCAAAATTTTATGTGTACAAAACTATGCTCATTTTTTCTGAAGAGAAAATTCATAGCAGTGTTCATCCAATTAACAAAAGTGTCTGTGACCATAACAAGATTGGGAACTACTTTTTAGGGTGAGAGATAAACCTGAAAAGAATGAGTACACTCTAAATTTCCTTGAAATGAGCTATATTTTTAAAAAACGAAAAAAAAATCTAATTCAGCAAGCAAGAAAAGCTTTTGTAGACTGAGTTTGTAGGAAAGAGTAGCATATTCCAACAATAAATTGATTATACTCTTGTAGTTACCTAGAGATAAGGAAAATTCAGATATACTATTCATTCTTTCAGAAAAATATTGCCAATACTAAGCTGTTTTTATAGTTTACTCACTTTTATTTTGCCCCCTGTGTTTGTGTCACCAACCCTTCTGAGTCGATTCCCAAGAAGCGTCCTTCTGCCTGGTGTCCCTCAGGCCAATAGAATGAGACTGAGCTGGGTTCAGAAACAAAGGAAAACTTTATTCTTTGACCGAAGAATGGAGAGGTTCGGAGCTCTGGCTCCAGAGCACAAGCGCTGCGTTCTCCGCGCAGGCAGTGGGTGGGGCTGCTCTAGCGGGATCTCGCAGTGGGGAGGGGGCGGAGTTCTCGAAGGTTTGGCGCAGCTCACGCTCCAGAGCGCAGTGTCCCAGACGAGGTCTCTGCCCACGGCTCCCCGCCGCCGCCATCTTGAATTGCGTGTGAGCCCAGCGCTTCTGCTCACCGCTGGTCGAGCTGAGGTGTCTGACGCTGCGCTTCTGTGCAGGGAAGTGTAATCCGGTGGGTTAGTTGCAGGGCCTCTGCACTCGGACCCCTGTAGGCAGGTAAAACTAGGTTAGCCCAAAAGAAGAGGTTAGACCTTATCAACTACATTCCGTCTTACTTTCCTCTGCGATCTCCGTGGGCTTTGCTGGTGACCTAAGAAGCTATCATATACTGGAAGAAATACCTTAGACCACAAGTCGAAAGGTTGGTTTAAATTTGTTTTCTTCTGTTGCTTGATCACTTAATATTGGGAGAACAGGTTGTGATGCTTATTCTAAGAGTGGTCTGTTAATTAAAAATAAGTTGTACTGGTTGTCTTGTTTTGAATGATCAAGACAACTAGGTAAAATGACTCCCCAAAATGCTCGTTTCAACTAGTCACACTGCTATCAAGTAATTACGAATTTAATTTCCCTTTGCGTCAGTATTTCTACTTGTGAAACAAATTCAAGCATATATTGTCATTTACTTAATGGAAATGCTAAAAAAAAGATACTATTTGTAGACATACAAAATTCGGAAGATTAAAATATGCTTTGTAGTTCCTAGAAAATTCAAATTTCCTCACCAGAAAATAAAAAGCACATAGACCACACTGTCCATGGTCTACATGCTTTATAGCTAGTCTGACATCTTGGATTCCAGACCTATGCTTCTAAACCCAAGTTGCCTAGTGCTATAATTTGGGCAGAGGTGGATTTTCCTTTCATAGTGCTCATGTCGATAATAAAATGTGTAAAGAACACAACATTTTATTTTCAAGCACCAGTCAAAATTGTGCCTTGTCCAGTCACAAAATAATATGCTCTAGGCTTTTAAATATCACATATTTTTCTCAACAATATTTTACCTTGAGAATACATACATTCCTAACTGGCATCTTTTAAAGTAATTTCACAATGACTTTTGACTAATGGGCTAAGATTTTTTTTTTATTTTAAAATACTTTAATAAGATAAAATGTACTTATAGTGAAATGCATAGATCTTTAGTGTATGATTCAATGAGTTTTCACAAATGTATATACTTATATAAACATAACTTAATCCAAATATAGAACATTTCCACCTCTGCACAAAGTTCCCTGTACACAGCATCCCCGTAGGTGACCACGGTTCTGATTTCTATCACTATAGACTGGTTTGGGTTGTACACAAACTTATGTATATAAAATAATATAATATGTACTGTTTTGTGCTTGGCTTCTTTTCATGTACATACGTTTTTGAAAGTTGTCCTATTGCTTTTATCAGTAGTTTGTCCCTCCTTTTTTTCTTTCTTCATTATGTTTATACCAAAATCCGCTCTCCTATTGGTAGATATTTGGACTGTTTCCATTTTTTGACTACGATAAAGCTGTTATAAACATTTTTGCACAAGTCATTGTATAGATATGTTTTCATTTTTCCTGAGTAAATACTCAGGAGCAGAAATGCTTAATTATAGACTATGTATATGTTCAATTTTATTTAGAAAATTCCAAGCAGTTTTCCAAAGTAGTTGTACTATTTTATAATTCCATTGACAATATTATGGGAATTCTAATGGATCCATAGCTTCCTCAACATTTAAGGTTGTTAATCTTTATAATTTTAGCTATTCTAGTGAATGTGAAACAGTATTATCACTGTGGCTTTAATACACAATTTCCTGATGACTAAAGATGCCAGATACTTTTTAATATACTTTTTATTTCCTTTTAAATGTAGTCTTTTCCCCATTAAAATTTTTGGGCTTAAAAAAAATGATATGTAGCAGGTTTTTTTTTTTTTATGTATTTGGACACTTGGGTGTGTGTGTGTGTGTGTCCTGACTTGTCATTTTTTAAACATATCTTTAGAAGCACAGACTTCTGAAGTTTTGACATAAGTCCAATTTATTATCATGATGGCTAGTGCTTTTTGTGTACTCTTTAAGGGTCCTTGCCTTCCCCAACACTGTTAACAAATTCTGCCAAAATTTCTTATAAATTTATAGTTTTAGCTTTTATCTTTGGGCCTATGAGATGTCTTGAATTAAACTTTATTTTGGATTGAAGTAGCTTGCAGTTTGGTCTGTTGTTCCATCACCATTTATTGAAAACACTCTCCTTTCTCCACTGACCGTATAGGCGTTGGTCTATTTCTGGATTCCCTTATCTATCCCAGTGATCTATTTTTCTATCCTTTATACAAATGCCACACCATCTTGATCACTATAATTTTATAGTTAGTTTTGAAATCTGGTTGTGTAAGTCCTCCAACCTTGCTTTTCTGTATCAAGTCCTTTGGTAGGTCTTATACAGTTTAAACTTATCTTGTAAATTTATCTAGCAAAAAACAGTGGAATTTTTATCAGAATTTTGATGAGTCTACTATTTGATGATTTGGGGAAAATTGACGTTATTTCAATGTTTGATTCTTTTAATCCATGAACATATATCTCTCTATTTGTTTAGGTCTATATTAGTTTCTTTTAAAATGTTTTATAATTTCAGCATGCAAATATCTTGCAGTTTTTCTTATTGCAGATGAAATTATTTAAAAATTTTATTTTTCAATTACTTGTTGCTAGTATAGAGAAGTTCAATTTATTTTCTGTATTAACTTCTTACCCTACAACCTTGTTAAATTTGCCTATTAGTTCTAGTACTTTTTCTGTAGTTTACTTAGCATTTTATATGTAACATGGGATACATTTATCTAATTTTTATTTCTGTTAATAAAAACATTTTAATACTTTCCAATTTTTACACTTTTAATTTCTTTTGTTTTAAAATCACACTGATTAGATTTCCTGAACTTGGGGAACAGAGGATATTATTCAATGTCACTGATATATAATATTAGCTATAGATTTTCATAGATGCCCTTTATCAGATTGAGAATTTCCACCTCCGTTTTTAGTTTGTGAGTTTTTATCTTTCATGGGTGCTGAATTTTGTCAGTTGCCTTTTCTTTATTATTTCAATATGATCAAATATATTGATTTATTTTTTAATATTAACCATACTGAGTTATGATATATTCTGTTTTATATGTTTCTAGGTTTTATTACTTAAATTTTGTTTATGTTTTGTGGGGATGTTGATCCATAATATTTTTTTCTCTATAGTGTTTTTTGTGATGTTTTGGTAGTAGGATTAAGCTGGTCTCTTCAAACAAATTGTTAAGTGTTCTCTTCTCTATTTTCTAAAAAATGATTTAATGAGATTCTTTTTTTTTTTTTTTTTTACTTCCTTAAATGTTTGATAGACTTTATCAGCAGAAACAATTTGGATCTTTAGTTTTCTTTGTGAGATGATATTTATTTATAAATTTAATTTCCTTACCATATATGGGGCTATTCAAATGTCCTGTTCATTCTTTATCAGCTTTTAAAGTTGTACCTTTGAAGCAATTTGTTCTTTTCATATATTTTGTCAAATTTACTGGCGTAAAGCTGTTCCATATTTGCTTAATTTCCTTTTAATGTCTGTATGCTCCCTATTCATGGTGCTTCTTTCATTTCTGATACTGCTAATTAATATTTTGCCTTTTTTCCTTGTTTGTTTGCTTTAGAAATTTATCACTTTCATTATTCTGTTCAGAGAATCAACTTTCAACTGCTAATTTTCTTTATTGTCTTTTGTTTTTTCAGTTTTTGTCTATATCTAAATTAATGATTTTTTCTATTTGGGTTTAATTTGCTTATTTTTTTCTAGCTTCTTAAAGTGGGAACTTAGATTATTGATCTCCAGCTTTCCTCCTTTCAAATATAAATATTTAGCTATAAATTTACCTTTAAAATACCACTTTAACTGCATCCCATACATTTTATATATTGTGCATTTATCAAGTTAAAAATGTTTTCTAATTTTGCTAGTGATTTCATCTTTAACCTCTTAGTTATAAGATGTTGCTTAATTTATTTGGAGATTTCATAGGTATATTTATTAATTTAAATTTAATTCTCTTATGGTTAGAGAACATCCTGTATAATTTCAATATCTTAACATTCATTGTGAATTTATGGTTCACTGTATGGTCTATTATGGTGACCATTATATGTATACTTGAAAAGAATGTTTTCTGTAGACATTGGAAATAATTTTCCACACCTATTAATTAGGACAAATTGGTTGATAGTGTTGTTGAAGTGTTCTATACACTTATTTTTTTATCAGGGGTTATAAGAAAATAAAACATGATTATATTAAATGTATATTCCTGTTTAATTTTAGACTTCGATAAAACTTTATGGCAATTTATTTATAAAACATGGCCGTCTGTTTTTATGGAGGAAAGGTAGCACACAGGATGCAGTGTACTGTAATTCAAGGAACAGTGGAGTGAAAATCAGAAGTCCCAGGTTAATGTCTCAGCTATGCTACAAAATCCATTCTGGAGCTATTATTCCTTGAATTGGTAGCTTTTCATTTTCAGTGCATTTTTCTTTGCGGTGGCGGGGAGAGGTATAAATCAGAGAATCTTGCCAATACCTTTTGTTTACCCCATGTTTTCCTTTTGCCTGAAGTTTCATTGTAGAGCAGTATTCATTAGTTCCAGTAATATTTATTGATCTTCAGTTATTTTCAGGCACTCTTATGAATATTTGGATAGATATATCCATGAAGCAGATCAAATTTCTGCATTTCTGGAGCTTTTATTCTCATGGGGAGAAATAGTAAATAAGTAAATTGTGTAGTATGTTAGAAAGTGATAAATGCTGTGGGAAACATAGGGGAAGGTAACAGAGATCGGGGTTCTGGGTTTGAGAGTACCAATGACAAACTGTCAGGTGGGCACAGACTTGAAGGGAATAAGATAGTTAGCCAATTGGCTTTTTGGAGATAGAGGCTTTCAGGAAGAGAAGACAGTCATTGTAGAGATCTCAAGGCAAGAGAATGCCTTATGACATATATGGAGAACAGTAAGGAGGCAATTTTGGTAGATTAGGGTGAACAAGGAAGAGAGTAGTAAGAGAAAAGGTCTGGGAGAAGCCAGGTCACAGAGGACCGTTGAGCGATTTTAAGGACTTTTAGAAAAATTTCAAGTGAAATGGCTTTTATTGAGAGAAGTGTCACAATTTTACTTTTATTTTAAAAGAATCATTGCAGATATATTGATAATAGACTATAGGAGGACAAGGATTAAACAGAAGGATATGTTGAAAGCTATTGCAGTAATGTAGCTGAGAATTAAATTTGGTTCAGACTGTGATGATTGAATGAAGTTGATGGGAAAAAAAGTCAGATTCTGAATATATTTTGAATATACCACCAACAGAATTTATTTACTGTATATGGAGGTTGAATAAAAGAGATGATTCGAGGATGATGTCAAGTTTGTTAGCTTTAGCAACTAGAAGGACAGAATTAGCATTCAGTGCAATGGAAAATGTATTTCTTTTGGAGGAAGGAGAAGATTAGATACCCATATTTGGAAATGCTGAGTTTGAAATGATGTCTAGATATAAAGTAGGCATTTGAATATATGAATCTGGAGTTTGGTAGAGAGGTCTGGACTAGATATATAAACTGGGATGCTATAAGCATAGATATATTGAGATGGGGAAAAGGAGAGGATTAAGGATGGATTCTTGGGGCATTTCAAATTTAAGGGGTCTGGGAGAAGAGAGTAAACTAGCAGAGAACACTGGAAAAGAGTGACAGGAAAGGTAGGAAGGAAAACAAAAGAATGAGCTATCCTGGAAACCAGGTGAAAAAACGCGTATCAAATAAAGGCTGACGAGAGGCTTTAACAACAATGAAGGCTATGTGACTTTTGAGCAAGAGCAGCTTTTGGTGCAGTGTGTGGCAGAAGGTGAGCTGGGAAATCTGATAATGAAAGTTTTGCTGCAAAGGGAAATTAAGAAATGGGACAGTACTTGGTAGAGAAGTGTAGTCAGTAGGATTTTTTTCTTTTAAGTGGGGAGAAATTAGAAGCAATCTTAAAGACCTGTAGCTGTTATTTCTATTTATTTATTATTTGGATATGCCTACTTCATCCCCAAAAGTCTTTGAGGTGGGTTACAAAAAACAAAACAAACAAATTTAAAAAGTAAAACAAAATAACAAGGGGAACATTCAGTAACTTTGCCTTTTATAAAGCCTTGAAATTTATGCCCCCTAGGAAATAGAGTAGGCATCAGTTTGTATTTTAGAAGAGGAACATAGTTATTTTTTGTCTAGGTGGACAGAATAACTTACAGTGTAATGACCAGGATGCTAGGTTGTGTTGTGTTGAGTTGTGTGTGTGTGTGTGTGTTGCTTTTGTTTTTTACCATGAGACATATACATCATGGAGTCCTATTCTTGGTTTGTGAATCACTTTTCTCTTGCTGACATTAGAAGTACGTAATTTTGATATCTGTTTGGCCTAGCTGCTCTCAAAATCTTATTTAAAGTTGTATTTCTTCTTGCAGTTAAAATGGCATAATTACATGTTGGTTAAATTTTTCATTTATAAGTCGAGTTCTGAAATGTTACCTGGCTTTACAAGCAGACACAGAGTAGCATTTTCCTGCTTTTTGTAATTTATTCTCAAGATGATGCTTTATCAAACTGAAAGTTACTTTTAAAATCTTATAATCTTTTCCCCCAGTTTTATTGAAATATAACTGTTATAGAGCACTGTATAAGTTTAAGGTGTAGAGCAGAATGACCCGACTTACACATATTGTGAAATGATTACCATAGTATCCTTTAGGTACATCCGTCATCTCATATAGATACAAAAAAAAAAAAAAAAAGAAAAATTTTCTTTTCTCCTTGTGATGACGATTCTTAGGCTTTACTCTCTTAAGTTTCAAATATACCATATGGCATTGTTAACTGTAGTCGTCATGTTGTACATTGCATTCCAGTACTTATTTATCTTATTGGAAGTCTGAACCTTTTGACCACCTTCATCCAGTTCTCCCATTTCTTACCTTATGCTTCTGACAATCACAAATCTGATTTTTTTCTATGTATTTTGTTTTTTTCCTTCCTCCCTCCCTCCCTCTCTCTGTCTCTCTTTGTTTCTGTAAAATTCTGCATATAAATGACAACATACAGTATTTGCCTTTTTCTGTCTGACTTATTTCACTTACCACAAAGTCCTCAAGGTCCATCCATGTTGTCGAAAATAGGATATCCTTCTTTTTAATGGCTGAATAATATTCTGCTGTATATGTATGCCACATTTTGTTTATGCATTTATTTGCAGATGGACACTTCGGTTGTTTCCACACCTTGGCTATTATAAATAATGCTGCAGTAAACATGGGGGTGCAGATATCTCTTCAACATGGTGTTTTTATTTCCTTTGGATGTGTTCCCAGCAGAGGAACTGCTGGATCGTTCAGAAATTCATTTCTAAAATTTTTGAGGAGCCTCCGTACTGTCTTTTGTAGTTACTGCACAGGTTACAGTCCCACCAGTAGTGCACCAGGGTTCCCTTCTCCCACCTCCTTGCCAGCAGTTGTTATCTCTTGTCTTTCTGATGATAGCCATTGTAACAGGCATGGGGTGATTTCTCACTGTGGTTTTGATTTGTATTTCATTTATGATTACCCATGTTAAGCACCTCTTCATGTACCTGTTGGCCATCTTTATATCTTTTTTAGAAAAATGTCTATTCAGGTCCTTTATCCATTTTTTAATTGGATTTTTTTTTGCTATTGAGTTGAATGAGTTCTTTATAAATTTTGGATATTAAATCCTTATTAAATAAATAATTTGCAAATTTTTCCATTCCATAGGTTATCTTTTCATTTTGGTGATAGTTTATTTTGCTGTGCAGAAGCTTTTTAGTTTGATGTAGTCCCACTTGTTTATTTTTTATTTTCTTGCTTGTGCTGTAGGTGTCATATCATTGCCACGACCCATGTCAAAGAGCTTTTTAAAAAATATGTTTTCTTCCAGGAGTTTTACTGTTTCTGCTCTTACATTTAAATCTTTAACCCATTTTGAGTTAATTTTTGTGCGTGGTATAAGATAGGGATATCTTTCTTTTATATGTGAATATTCAAATTTCCATCACCCTCTATTAAAGAGGTTGTCTTTCCTACATTGAGTATTCTTATCTCCCTTGTCAAATATTGTTGACTGTACATATATGAGTTTATTTCTGGACTCTTAATCCTGTTCCATTGGTCTATGTATCTATTTTTTAGGTTTTTTTTTTTTTTTTTTTGTACCAGTCTAGACTGTTTTGATACTATGCTTTATAATATAGCTTGAAATCAGGTAGTGTGGTGACTTCCACTTTGTTCCTCCTTCTCAGGATTGCTTTGGCTATTTGAAGTCTTTGGTGATTTCATTAGTAATTAGTAATTGATCTTTTCAGATTTTCTATATCTTTCTGATTCAGTCTTTGTAGGTTCTGTGTTCTAAGAATATTTCCGTTTCTTCTAGGTTGTCCAGTTTGTTGGCTTATTGTTGTTCATAGTAGTTTATTATGGACCTGTGTATTTCTGTGGTATCATTTGTATTGTCCCCTCTTTCATTTATAATTTTGTTAATTTAGGTCCTTTCTCTTCTTTCCTTGGTTAGTCTAGCTTCAGCTTTGTTAATTTTGTTTATTTTAATCTTTGTTGTTTCTTAATGTAGATATTTATTGTCTAAGCTTCCCTCTTAGAACTGCGTTTCTGCATCCCGTAAGTTTTGGTATATTGTATTTTAATTTGTCTCAAGATATTCTTTTATTTCTTCTTTGATCCATTGCTTATTCAAGAGAGTGTTGTTTAACGTTCTTGTATTCATGAATTTTCCAGTCTCCTTCCTGTTATTGATTTCAAGTCTCATAATACTGTGGTCAGAGAAGATACTTGGTATGATTTCAGTCTTTTTTGAATTTGCTAATTTTCAGTCTTCTTGAATTTGTTTGGGGTCCATATGGTCTATCCTAGAAAGTGTTCCATGTGCACTTAATAGAATGTGTATTCTGTTGTTGACTAGAATGTTCAATATATGTCTGTTGGGTCAATTTGATCTATAGTGTTGTCAAATCCACTATTTTAAAAATTGATTCTCTGGATGGTCTCTCCATTGTTGGTAATAGTTAAGGTATTATCATCCTAACTATTATTGTCTTGCTATTTATTTATCCTTTTAGCTCTGTTAGTTTTTGTTTATATATCTAGGTGCTCCAATATTGGGTGCATGAATATTTACAGTTGTTATATCTTCTTGATGGATTTACCCCTTTATCATTATATAATGGCTTTCTTTGTCTCTTTTTACCATCTGTAGTTTAGCATCTATTTTGTATTACATAAGTATAGCTACCCTGCTTTATTATCTTTTTACACTGTTTGCTTAAAATATATTTTTCCGTCATTTTACTCTCAGTCTACATGTGTCTAAGGCTAAAGTTGAGTCTCTTGTAGGCAGCATATAGTTGGCGCTTGTTTTTTTTTAATCCATTCAGCCATTGTGTCTTTTGATTGGAGAATTTAATTCATTTTTGTTTACAGTAATTATTGACAGGCTAGGACTTATGTTGCTTTTTTTTGTTTTCTGACTGTTTCGTTGATCCATTGTTTCTTGCTTCTTATCCTGCTTTTTGTTTAATTTTTTGCTATCTTTTGTGTTTTGATATCTTTTGATAACAGAATGCTTTGACTTCTTTATCATATTCTTTTATATATTTACTATAGGTTTTCCCTTGTGGTTACCATGAGGCTTACATAAAATATCTTAGAATTATAATATCCTTTTTTAAACTGATGACAACCTATGTCAATAGTGTTCCTAAACTTTACACTTTTACTTCTCTTCCTCCTCACATTTTAGGTTATGTTGTTACATTTACATAATTTTTTAAATTGTGTATCTAATAACAAGTTATGGTAGTTCTGGTTGTTTTTACTACTTTAAAAAAAAAAACCTTTAAAATAGAATTGTAAGTGAATTATGCACCACCATTACCATATCACTGAATCTAACTTTGACTGTGTGTTTTCTATTACAAGTGAGTTTTATGCTACCTTCTTATATTTTTATGATATTAATCAGCATTCTTTTACTTCTACTCAAAGAAATCCATTTAGCATTTTTTTAAGACAGATCTAGTGGTGATGAAGTCACTCAGCTTTTGTTTGTTTGAGAAAGGCTTTATCTCTCCATTTCTGAAGGACAGCTTTGCTGGATATAGAATTCTTCATTGACAGTTTATTTTTATGTCAAAGAATATTCTGCCTATGTTTTCTTCTAGGAGTTTTATGGTTTCAGGTCTTACATTTAGGTCTTTAATTCATTTTGACTTTATTTTTGTATACAGTGTGAGGGAGTGTTCTAATCTCATTGATTTACATGTGACTGTTTAGTTTTCCCAGCACAACTTGTTGAAGAGACCAACCTATCTTCATTGTATATTCTTTCTCCTTTGTTGTAGATTAATTGACCGTATGTGTGTGGGTTTATTTCTGAGCCCTTTATTCTGTTCAATTGATCTATGTGTTTGTTTTGTTCCAGTAGCACGCTGTTTTGATTATTGTAGCTTTGTAGTAAAGTCTGAAGTCTGAGAAGGTTATGTCTCCAGCTTTGTTCTTTTTTTCTCAAGATTGCTTTGGCAATTCAGGGTCTTTTGTGGGTCAATATGAATTTTAGAATTATTTGTCCTAGTTCTGGGAAGAATGTCATGGGTATTTTGATAGGGATTGTGTTAAATCTGTAGGTTGCTTTGGGTAGTATGGCCGTTTTAACAGTATTAGTTCTTCCAAATGGGAAGCGTGGGATAGCTTCCCATTTCTTAGAATTATCTTCAGTTTCCTTCATCAGTGTTTTATATAGTTTTCAGAGTATAGGTCTTTCACCTCCTTGGTTAAGTTTATTCCTAGATGTTTTATTTTATTTTTAAATGTAGTTTTAAATGTGATATTTTTACTTTTTCTTTCTCATTTCTTATTATTAGTGTATAAAACTATAACAGGTTCCTGTATATTAATCTTGTATCCCACAACCTTGCTGATTCATGTATTAGTTTTAATAGTTTTTTTTTTTTTTTTAGTGGCGATTTTAGGGTTTTCTATATAAAGTATTATATCATCTGCAAATAGTGACAGTTTACCTGAAGTTTCCTCTTCCCTTCCAATTTGGATCCTTTTATTTCTTTTTCTTGTCAGATTGCTGTAGCTAGGACTTCCAATACTGTGTAAAATAGATATGGTGAGAGTAGGAATCCTTGTCTTGTTCCTGAATGTAGCCAGAAGGCTTTCAGCATTGAGTATGATTTAACTGTGGGCTTGTCATAAATGGACTTTATTATGTTGAGATATGTTTCTCCGACACCCACTTTGATAAGTGTTTTATCATAAATGGATGTTGAATTTTGTCAAATGCTTTCTCTGCATCTGTTGAGATGATGATGTGATTTTTGTCCTTCCTTTTGTTCATGTGATGTATCATATTGATTAATTTGCAAATGTTAAACCATCCTTGTGACCCTGGAATAAATCCAATTTGATTATGCTGTGTGATCCTTTTCTATGTGTTGTTGGCTTCGTTTTGCTAATATTTTTTCAGAAGATTTTGCGTTTATATTCATCAGAGATATGGCCTAAATATTCTTTTCTTTGTAGTGTCTTTGTCTGGTTTTGGTATCAGGATAGTGGTCACCTTGTAGAATGATTTGGAAATCTTCCTTCCTCTTCAACTTTCTGAATAGTTTGAGAAGGATGGATATCTTTTCCCACTCCCTCAATTTTAGTCATGAAAATGACTTTAGCCCTGAAGTGAGTCTCACATAGGCAGCTTATTGAAGGATCTTATTTTTCTGTCAAATCAGCCATCCTCTGTCTTTTGATCAGATCATTTGGTCCAGTTGGCATTTAAAGTAATTATATAGGTATGTACTTACTGTCATATTATTGTTTTCCAGTTGTTTTTGTAGTTCTTCTCTGTTCATTTCTTCTTCTTTTTGTGTTGTGGTTTGATCATTTTCTTTTGTAGTATACTTGGGTTCCTTTCTCTTTGGATTTTGTGTATCTATTGTTGGTTTTCGCTTTGTGGTTATGATGGGGTTCATATGTGTTGATCCATAATTATCTCTACTTAATTTACACTGAGATTCATTTAGGTTCAAATGCATTTAAAAATATGTCCATTTTTAAACTTCCCTTCCCCACATTTTGTGTTTTAGATGTCACATTTTATATCTTCATGCTTATCTCATTGTTGTTGATTGTAGTTATAGTTGCTTTTATAATTTTATTTTAATCTAGGTACTGGCTTCACTCCTTACTATATATTTGCCTTTCCAATTAGGATTTTCCCTTTCCTATAGATTCTTACTTCTTTTCCATTTAGAAAAGACTCTTTAGCATTTCTGTTAAAGTAAGTTTAGTATTGCTGAATTCTTTGTTTTTGCTTGTCTGAGAAGTTTTTACCTCTCTTCTATTCTGAATGATTATCTTGCTGTGCAGAGTATCCTAAGTTGCATGATTTTCATTTCAGCTCTTTGACTATATCATGCTGCTCCCTTCTGTTCTGCAGTTTCCGTAGAGAAATGAGCTGATAGCCTTATGGAGACTCCCTTATATGTGACTCTTTGTTTGTTCTTCCCTTTAGAATTCTTTCTTTAACTTTTGTCTTTTTAAATTATAATATGTCTTGTTGTGGATTGGTTTGGTTTATCTGGTTTAGGACCCTCTGTGCTTCCTGTATGTAGATATGTTTCCTTTAGGTTTCAAAGTTTTCAGCCATAATTTCTTCAGATACATTTTTAATGCCCTTTTCTTTCTCTTCTCCTTCTGGAACCTGTATAATGCAAATGTTAACATGGTTAATGTTATACCTTAGATCGTGTATATTGCTTTTATGTATTTTTTTTTTCATTTTTCTTTCTGTATGCTGTTCTGATTGGGCGACTTCCATTATTCTATCTTCCAGATCACTTATGTGTTCTGCTGTGTTCTTTAGTCTGGCATTCATTGATTCTACAGTGCTTTTTATCTCAGATATTGAATTATTTATTTTTGATTGCATCTTCTTTGTATTTCCTAGTTCCTTGTTAAATAATCTGTGTTTAAATCAATTCTCTTCCCTAATTCAATTAGCATTTTTATTATCAACATTTGGAATTCTTTGGTAAATTATTTATTTCTGTCTCATTTTTTAGTTTTTTCAGGGATTTTTCTCTTGCTCTTCCAGTTTAAAGTAGTTCCTCTGCATTTTCATTTTACTTAACTTTCTCTGTCTATGAATTTGAGTGAAATAGTTACCTATTGTGGTCTTGAAGTTGTGTTCTTTTGTGGAACAGTATATAGACTGTGTTTGCTCAATGCCTTTAGTGGGAAGGCTGAATTTAGTGTGGATGCCAGTCATGTTTTATCTCAGGGTTGCTGGCCTCTATCACCTTGGTAGGGGGTGTGGCTGGTGATGGAGGAGCTAGAGCCTGCACAGAGTTTGAAGCAATTCTTTCTGTTCAGTGGCCATCACCACCCTGTCGGGGGCGAGATCTGCTCCTGAACTGCTGGAGCAGGAGCCCTGAGGGTTGGGCTTGAGCTGGCTCTGTTTCCTCTAAGTGTGTTTTTCCTTTTCCCTGCACTGGGGCCTTAACCCCAGAGGAGGGAAGTGCTGAAGCAAGTGGGACTTGTGCACATACAGAAATTCAGTGCACTGCCTGTGCAGGTGTCACACATAGCCTATGGTCTCGTCTTTTTGCCTGGCATGGTCATCCAAGATCTAGTGCTAGTCTGTGCTGTGGAATGGGCAAGGCTAGAGCATTTGCTCACCTTGGGCTCGGGACATAGTGAAGCAGTTGTGGGAATTCTGGTAGCCATGCTGCCATCAGAAGTCTGGGCTGCTTCTCACGCATTGTTTGAGTAAATGCCAGGAATGGCCACCACTGCCCCACCTGGGCTATGCCTTGGGCCTCTGGGTCACCTCTGTGTTCCTATATTAAATCTTTTCCCAGGTCCTGGTCACCCTAGATCCAGTGCCAAGTTGTGGCATGGAGTGAGGGGGCCAGGGCATTCACTTGGCTCAGACTGGGGAGCATGGCAAGGCAACAGTAGTTAGGGTAAACTCTCTCCTCCCTGCCTGGGGCAAGGCAGCACCTGTGCACTCCTCACGAGTGGAGTCTAGCCTTCTCTAGTCTTCGTTTGTCCCAGCAGTTCTCCAAGCAGCCAATGGGACTTTCCTCCTTCTTGCAGGACCCCAGGACTGGGACACCCAGTCTGTGGCTTGACCCACGCACTCCCCAGGATGAGTGCCTACCCATGTGATCTTCCTCTTCTTTAGTCCCCTCCCAGGGGCACAAGTTCTGTCCTGATGCTTTTCTTCCCATCCTACCTGATTATATATGTGTCTTTCTTATAACTTTGGTTGTGTGGGAGTCCTTCTGTCAGTTTCTAGTTAGCTTTCCGTGAGAATTGTTCCATATGTAGATGTATTTCTGATATGTTCATGGATGAATGTGAGCTCTACCTCGTCTTACTCTGTCATCTTGATCTCCCTCCCAAATGCTTCTTTTATAAATATGCTCTCATTATCTTAATCTTGACATTTTTACCCGCTGTGGTAGTTGCTCTTGAGAGCATCCTCTTGTGATATTTATGGTTGTGATTTCTTGTGTTCTTTGAGGTCAGAGGTACTCAATTTTGACTAGAAGCCAAAAAAGAGCATGAGTCCATTTCTTGTCCATACTCCCTTTTGGTTATATATCCAAGTTTCCATATATTTAGAATCAATTTCTTTCAAAATTTCCTCCTTTCCCCAAGGTTTGATAAACACCCACATTTCAGCCAGTTGTTTTTTGGAAACTTAAAAATATTTCTTCTATAGCTTTATTTTCCATGGTTTACTCATTTATTCACACTCTCTCCCTCTAAGAAGACTACTGCATTAAAATTCTTAGTTCAAAAAACATCACCACAAGAATTCTTCATAGAGATTTAAAAATGCATTGAAGAGTTGGAATTGTCATGAACAAGAATTCTGCCTCCTATATATTGTCAACTCTTTTATGGAGCCACTTATTTATATATCAGAAACATAAGCACATCCAATAGAACAAAGAATACTTTCTGTTAGGCTTAGAATTCGTTGGTATATTAATCCTAGGGAGTCTTAGGAAAGAAATGGGCAAGGTTGAAATATAAAGTTGTGTTCAGTGCACCAGAGGGAAGAAAAGGAGTCATCTGAGCCACGATTTACCTGTCTTCATTTTCTGAGTCCAACCCTTAAAAATGTCTAGTGTGGTGAAGAGAACAAATAAGAGCAAATTAACTTTCATTTTCCAGCAGGGGAAGATGGGAGATACTCAGGAGTGAATCAATCACTCTGCCACTTGGTTCACTGACAGCATTCATCCGTGTGAGCAAACTTCTGTGCGGGCAATGCCAGTGAAATTTATTTCTCAGAGCGAGTTACTGCTTGCATTCAGGGTGTCTCATCTTTCTGGCAATCAAGATAAACTGTGTCTCAGTAGTAATATTGTAGCAAGCTATTCTTTACTGTGAAGATCCAGTAATGACTGTGTCTTACATTTGCATTAATTCTGACAAGATTTACTGGTGCTTTGCTGGTGCTTGCTGATCTGTAAATTTCAAAATGGCAAACAGCAACAAAGGTCAACACAGCAATAATATTAACAGTTTTAGAAAAAAGGTTGAGAAACTCAGAGATTCCAGTTGATAACTTTGGTGAGAGGGAAATTCAGTGAATGGTTTTGTCATCTATTATTTCCCTCTTTCTTTTATAAGGTAATGATAATACTGTAGCAAAGGAAGCATGAGGTCATAAAGATCAATAATGGAATCAGAGGGGAGGGTACAGCTCTTTGATAGATTGTGTGCTTAGCATGCATGAGCTCCTGGTTGAATCCCCTGTACCTCCATTAAATAAATAAATAAATAGACTTAATTACCTCCCCTCTAAGTTAAAAAAAAATAGAATTAATAATGGAATTTAGTTTAATTATAGGTAACATTTTCTCTAGAATCTATATTTTACAAAAACACTGGGAATTATGATGAGAAAATGGAGATCCTTGAATATTATAGTTTATACCTACAGCACATAGTTGAAATTTTTTGAAGGTTAAGGACAGCTCAGTAACACTTTAACACTTTACTCTGTAATATATTCCTCACTAAGAGGAAACTCAGAATTAGAAAAGCATGTTTAAATAGAAAGAGATACTATCACCTTGATTCTTTTGGTTTCTAATGGGAGAAATGTGTTCACATCGTACAGGATTCACATCTTGTGTGAAATTTTTCCTGATGCCTCTAGAATGCTGCTGAGTAGCTGAAATGTGTAGCTCATACAGACGGGACTCACCACAAGACAGCTGGCTAAATAGTAATGTGTGGTTTCACTAATCCAGATATCCATCTTGAATAAAACCTGGATGAGTTCTTAGCTTAGGCATCTTGAAGAGCATAGAAGAATGAATGCAGAATAACTGAATCCACTGAGTGGGAAGAGAACTTAAGTGCAGTTTGCTCTGTAGTTAAATGGTATTATATCCAGCCAAATATATATGATATTGAGAGCTCTAGTGTAAAACCTGCTAACTTTTCTCAATAAAGACATGGTGAAAATTCTAAAGGAGAAGAGAATAGTTTGTTCTTAGTATGGGCTCCTTTCTTATTTTGTTGTTTCAAGTTTTCTAGGTGATCTGAAACAAAATTTTGCTTACACTAGAACCATTACTACTTGCAGAAGAGTGTCAATCTTTACTCATAGTATCTTTATAAATTAGATTCCAAAGGAAGTTTGATCCCACTAATGAATTGGTACAAATGCTCTTCAATAAATTCTGTTTGTGGCCCTGCACCTCTTCATCTTTTTTTGTTATCTGCATGCTGTTAGTTTTTCATGCTGTGTCCTAAATTTTCCCTGATATGGTGATTGGAGAGGCTGTAATCTGTCTTTTGGTGAGGAGAGTTATTTCCTGAATGGGGTCTCAGCCATAGCAGTGCTTGTATTGGGATGAAGGGCCATACCAGCTGCTCTGTGAGACAGTTCAATATCTTTTCTAGTTAAAATGGCTCATGGTTTTCCTTTTGAATCATTTCACATCTGATGTAACATAAGCCTTGGAGACAAAGACTGAGGATGAAAGCTTGCAAACATTAGACATTTGTAACACCCAACATACTTGATGCCATAAAGAATAAGAGAATTATGAGGTGTGGCATCTATGGGGAAGAGACTTCTTTTCTCAGGAGATGTACCACAATAGAGTGAATTACCACCCCAAATTCTTCACCTCTCCTTATATTCATGCCCTTTGCTATGTGAATGGAAGTTTTCCTACTGCTGGCCAAGTTCTTTGACACTGTCATGTGAAGAGTTTCCTTTTGATAGCTGTTGTCCTTTTAGCATTGACACTAGAATGAACATACTTGGTGCAGTTCTGAGCCCAACCTATAGAATAAAGATAAGTCCTGTGGAACCTGCAGGAAGAACCAGAGGCACCCAGCCCCAAGTTAGCTGACCTCCCAACTCACGACCAGCAGTCATGTGAGTGAAAATAATTGGTGGCTATTTTAAGGTAATGGTTCTGAGCCAGGTATGATTTTGCCTCTGTAAGGACATTTAGTGAAGTCTGGGAACAGTTTTGGTTGTCAGAACTTGAGGGATGTTACTGGCATCTAGTGGGTAGAGATGTTGATAAATATCCTACAATGCACAGGAAAGCCCCCTCCTATGAAGAATTATCTGGCCTCAGAATGTCAATAGTGCTGCTGTAAAGAAATCCTATTTTAAGGTAATAGCTAATTGATACAGTCACCATCTGCTCTCTTCTACTAGATTCTCACTGACCCCCCCCCCCCACACAAATACACACTCACGCACATGCACACACACACACACGCACAAAAGAGTCCAAATTGGCCAGAATCCAGAAGCACCATTGGACTACAGCTTATTAGTGAGCAGAATTTTATGCCTTTTAGACATGACTGTTCTATGTGTTGTCTTGTTGTTTTTGTCACAATACTACAACTAGGCAAGACCTATGTCCTTGGGGGTAAATCCAACTGTCTCCCTTTTTCTTCTCTCCTTCCCTAGGATCTTTTCTGAATTTCTTGCTCACTCATATTCCGTCTTGTTAGATGATCCTGAACTTGCCTCCCGGCCCCATGAAATAGATCAGGTTCGATTAAGCATGAGGGCTTTCTGCTACTTGCTCAGTTGTAAATGCAATGGTTCTTTGATTCCCATTCTGCTATTTTCTTTAGTACATTGGGCTCCCCACTATGTGGGTTGCCCTAGGAGCCCCACAGGGAAGAAGGTGTTTGATGTTACAGGATGTAGGCATTTCTTGGTCCCAAGTGGCAGTGTCATCAAGTAGCACTAAAACCTATCCCTGAGATCTTCACAGGCTCACAGCTGTTAACTTGTATAGTAAAAATGTTAAATTCCGTAAAAGTTCAAAGAAGGAGGTGTGAAAGTCACTGAGAAAGAATTCATGGAGAAAACAGAGAACATTCAACAACTATTTGTTGAACCAATTTCAAATAGGTACATTTCAAAAAAAAATTGAAGTACAGTCAGTTATAATGTGTCAGTTTCTGGTGTACAGCACAATGTCCCAGTCATGCATATACATACATATATTCATTTTCATTAACGGTTATTACAAGATATTGAATATTAAGTGTTCATCGCATTTCAAAATGTAGCCTCAGCATTTTTTCTACACTAGTCTTATCGAACTTAGTCTCTTTTTTTCTCCACACAATTAAGAAACCAGATGACTCACTGCTCTCCAAATAAGCTGTTGTATGTGCTCTTCTTTCTGCTTCCAACTCATTCCTTGCATTTATAAAACCATTTACATTTTAGCATTTATAGCTGACCTCTAATGATGCCTTCTTGGTCTTTTCTGTTGGTCTTTTAAAAAATTTTTTCTTTTCTTCCTTTGAACTTATTAGAACTGTGTTTTATATTTCTTAGTGTTTCCAAACTCTTGACAGATATTAATCTTTGGGATTCAGAAATAAGAAATTGAAATTCCCAGAATTCTTGCTAATTCCTGAAGTCGTAAGATATTCTTCAAATACTTCATATTTTTATGTTATTATGGATTTCTTAAAAAGTTGTACAGTTAATAGGAAATATTAATTTAGGAATATTTACAAGGATAATAGTCTATAGTAAATATTCAGATGCTGGAAAATGCCAGCCAACAGTATTTAGTAGTGTTCACAAATAGTATAATGTTTGGATCTTGAAATAATATTAATAGCACATAGAGAATCACCTGTCAAAACTGCCAATTTAAGCCCTTATTTTACTTCCATTATGTGTTTTTTTTTGTTTCACTCATATGATTTGTTTACAGTGAAATATACATGTAAACAAGTTAATATTTATTTTATTTGAAAGAATGACTGACCATTAGCAGTGGACAAGACCCAGAATACATATATGCTTAAGCAAGGCAACAGCTACAAGCGAGATTGACTGATCAGTGTTTTCTGTGTTGCTTTCAACTTGATGCCATTGATTCTTTTTCATCGATAATACCTCTGTGTTAATTGTTAAACTTTAATTTTCTCAGGAGAATTATAATACTTTTTTCCTCTTTCTGATTTCTTAACTGATTTTGGGGGGATTTGACAAAACATAAGTTTCCCAAGAAATGCCAGGAAGGAATTTCAGTGTGAAATACTAGTGCCTCTCAAAGTACATATCCTGCCTCTTATGTGCATATTCAGACTTCTAGATGATACGAGTCTGCTGTAGATTTTGTAAAGAGGAGCAATACGATAAATGCAGGCCTTTATTAACATTCATCTGAGAACAGAGAAATGTCCAGTTGCAAGTGGTAGGGAACAGGATGGGAATAAGTGAATTCAAACAGAGGATAAATTATAGACGCTATTGCAGTAGTCCAGGTATGAAGAAAGCTAGCTTAGAATAGGGGATGCAGGAATAGGGAAATGACTTGATAGTGAATTGATAAGGACAGTAGAGCAGAGGGAATGGTCTAAGAGCTGAACTGTTAAGCTCGGGGACTAACAGAGTTGTGGGAGTATTAATAGAAATAGGGAATTCGAGAAAAGAAAGTAACCCCTAGGAAGCACTGGCTAACATGCCAGGAACTGTATTACTCACTTTCATATATTATTTAGATTAGAAGTAGAGTCAGTTCAAAGAGGGAAGGTCATCTGTTTGGAAATGGAATCTAGAGTTTGGAGGAGATGGAACAATCAGTGGTGATGTCTAATTGGCAATTGGAAATAAAGTACTTAATTTTAGGTGCGAGGTCAATGTTTGTTACACAGGTGTATTTTTGAGGAATAAAAATACAGATGATGTTTACAGCTGTGAAAAATCAGCATGGGTCTCCTTGAGCTGGTCCAAGTCTTATCACCATTTAGAATGGAATATTAAGTATCATAAACTGAAAGGAAGTGGAAAAAGTATGTTTTTCCATCTTATGATTGGCATATGTTAGAAAAATCCCAGGGTATGTTTAACTAGTTCGCTTCTATGTTTGGATACATAACGTAACTTATTAATTATATAAGAAACTTTTGAAATGTAAGCTGTAAGGATTCTGTTAGGGTCTGTTGGGCTCATGACCTACTGTGCTAACAAAATGAGCCCTAGCCTCAGATTTGAGTGCAGTGACTTTTGGGAATTTTTGGAATGTAATCAAGTTGCTCTTTTAAAAATCAACACCATGGATGATTTGTTATTAGAATCAAGGAATGGGCAGCAGATACGGTTTTAGGCTTAAACATCAAGGTCCAGTGCTGTTCTCCATTCTTCCTCATTCTATGAGTGATTAAGTAATTCACTCACGGCACTAAAAGAAGTCAGAGGAAGAGTAATGATCTGAACTCTCTGACCTCAGGGGTTTTCCCCACTGACATCTTTGGTTCTGGAAATGTAACCTGGTTGGGGAAAAAAAATTTTTAAAAATAAAACAAAACCCTATGAGTAAGGAAGGAAGAATGACCTGTTAATGTAAATAGTAAGCATGGTAAAATGATGGGATTGGTCAGTGATAGTGTTAGTATATTTGTTATCAGAAACCTCTTCTCCTAGAGGAAAAATTGAGAAGTCATAAAGATATTGGGGAAAAAAGTGGGAAAATGGTGAGAAACTGAAAACACAAATACTTTACTCCTGGCCTTTTGCTCTCTGACTTTTACGATCCCATTTATTTTTCAGCTGTGTGCTTGTCCTTGCTCTTTAAATTCCCTTTTTTTTCTTGGCAGCTATATTTAGAGCTGTTCCTTTGACTAATAGAATACTCCGCTTGTGTGAGTTTGATGTGTCTCCTTTAAATATATGATGAAGTAGCTACTCTCTAGGATGCGTCAGGAATATTTTCCTTGCAAGCACAGGGATAATACACTTAAGATGCATTAATGGAACTTGGTTTAAGTGAAAACCATTCTTCATTTCATATATCCAGCACTCTTCTTTTAAAAGACAGTGACTTTATTATTCAAAGCCACATTTAACCAGAAGAATTTTCGCCAGAGTTAGCCACTCAGTCATAGAGCAGAAGTGAAAGTCGTATGCTGCTTATAGCCCAAGTGCAACTGCCTTACTGAACATTTTAGCAGATTGTACCAATGCTATGATTACAGGGAATCTACTATGAGAAGTTTTCTAAGTTACAGGCCAAGAAACGCATTGAATTTCAATCAGATGTGGTACGTGTTGTGTTATAATTATTAATGAAGGCACTCTACCCTTCTTTGAAGGGGAAACACAACTCAGTTGCCCCTGTGTTCTTTGTTTTATATCCTTTCAGACAATTTCAGTGACCACAATTGAATCTCCTGTTAATTTTTGTCCAAACTTAATTTACTATCAAATAAATGATGCCGATTTGGAATAATTTGTTCAGCTACTGTGATTTTAAGGTTTCCATTTTTGTTCACTGAACAAATTCTCAATTATCTCAGGGCATTGAAATGCTCCACAAATCTTTGTGCAGTCAAAGTTATTTCTGTGAATAATGTACAAACTAACCTCTTGGGAGCCCATCTATATTTGAAAGGTTTACTAATGGGCTGTTTCTTCGCCTTGCACATATGCTGGTTTATAATTTACAGCAGCCCTGCAGGAGCTGTGTCTAATCCCTCGGCCCTGCCGCACATCACAGCACATAGCTCTCAGCTGCCACAAATCCCTGTCTGGGAACTTTCTGTTCTCTTCTTTCCCTACAGTTTATGGCATTTTGTTTCTATGGTTGTAGCATTTCTAATTATTTAATTGAGCCCAAACATGTTAAATTTTATGCCATTATAATCCTTCAATAACTTTCTTCTTGAAGATAGACATTTACATTTTCTATAATATTTTTACTTTTCAGTCCAAGATATATGGATTATCATCATTTCTTTTTATAATCTAGTGACTGGTTGAGGAGTCAAAACAACTGGAATGTTCTGAGAGTATTTTTTGTGGTTGTTTCTCCCATTGCTGTTCATTATCACCCACCTATGTGCCAGATATGCTGCTTTCTCTGCCTTTGCAGATATTTCTTCAAATCAAGGATGAATCTCTTTGGGAATAGCAGTTGTCTTTTGTCTTTGGGTTTCTTAGACATATGTTCACACTTGGATTTGTGGAATGGAAGAAAGCCAAATTAATTATGCTTTTACTCTTTCAGTTTCTTGACATGCATTTTTAATCCAGCTGCTATCATATTAGCTTAATGCCTCCTACATTAGAGGCTTCTATTGAAGGAACTGAATTGTACTTTGTTAGTTTTAGTTTTGAAATCTTTAAGTGATTTACAGGACTAAATTTGATCATTTGTTTTTAGTATTTTACTTCATTTTCTAATCAATATTATCTCTGTCTTAAATACAACCCAATACCTCTTTTTGATTTTTGATCTTTTCTTCCATTTTACTGATATTTACAGTTGCTCACTATTTCTCCTTCATCCTACTTCCAGTTAGATGCAAATTAGGTATAGTAGCTTTGGATCTGAAACTGACAAAGCTTTCTGATCCCTTTCTTTCAAGAGGAAACTGCTTTCTTATTAGTGAGAACTACCTTCTGCTTATTGAATTTAGAGTATACTCTAGTAGTCAGGCCGTTTCATTTAATAATGAACCATTTTACATTCACATTGCTTCCAATTTTATTTTGTTTTTCTTGGTATAATCCTAAAAATTGTCTATTTTAGAGGAAAAAATAATGTGTTCTCTGTTCTTGGTATTTGGAAATTCAGTTTTTACATCAGTGCTTCAATTTATTGAAAGCCGTTTTTACAAAAGAGTGTATCACTAAGAGTAAGTCATTTGTTGCACTAGTCATTCTTATAAACTTTTTGCTATTTCGTGAGCTTTCACATTCTTGGGGCTAACTCAAAACCAGCCAGATGCCTATGGAGAAGGGAGAGTCAGGCTATCTTAAATATAGCAATATGGGATATCCATGGAAATATAAGATTAGGGCCATAATTACTGATTTACATTGGTAATACAACATTCTCCCTTTCCTATTAAACTTTTCGTTGGGAGAAATGACTAATAATGTGACATTTTTTTTTCATTATATTCTCTGTGATGAGAATATGAGACTGAAATGCCTATTACATTTATGAATGATGGCTGAGTGCAGTAACATTTTGATTTATGTATGTGTGTGTCTACACTGTACTGTTGGCCAGTTGCCTCATTCATTTTGACTCTGCAGCATTCTGACTTGTGGTTTGAAGAATTAGATAACCCAAATGCAGAATACTAAGAACCTATAATTCAAAGGCAACATCAATCTCACAATGCAATTTTCTCATTAAAATGAGATTGTAGTGATATATGCCAATATCATAAACTGCTCTCATTAGATGATTGGTATTTAAATTGGACAAGGAGCAAATTGAAACCAACCCTATTGAAGATAATTTATTGCATTTGTTTCTCAAGTGTGTTGTAGTATTGACAGGCTGTTAGGTAATTATATCTTTTTTTTTTTTTAATATGGATGCAAAAGGCCTAAGGTGCACGAGGATCATACTTTTGAGTTTTAGAATGTTAAATATCAATTACTGGTACTTGTAAATCCTCCTGGATGTGGCAGAGACCCTGGGACTTAGGCAAGAATCAGGGTGCAGGAAGCATGTAACATACTTCCAGTTCTACTGGGCAGTTGACTGAGCTCCCTGTTTCTTTTTTGAGCTTCCTGCTGCAAGATCTTCTGTTCTTATCAATCTTGATCATCACCCTGCTCTTGGGTACAATGACAACATTTACTCTGTTTTCCCTGGGAGAACAACTGAGTGTTGGAATTTTGGGAAATCTGAGATGAAAATGCTCAACAAAATTCCCTTGTAATGTCAAAGCTCTTGCTATTCCCTTTGGTTCAAAGTGAACTATGGCAGTTCAGCTCAGAAGTTCCTAAGATGACTTTGAAATGAATTTTGTTATCTGTAGGTTTCCTGACTTAGTAGTAGTAGAAAATGACAGCATGCTGGTTGATATACTCAGTCTTTGTGCCTCTATTACCATAATGAAAAAATAATCACCTTAAAAGCACCAACATTGTAAGAATTTATCATTGTACTCCTTACAGTTTTAGCTGTGTAGTACCTTACGCTTAATAGGTATTCAATAAATATTTGTAAAATTGAATTGAGAGCCTAAGAAGAGGAAATGAGCTCACAATCCACAGCAGATAGGATTTTAATTACCTTCACTGTTGAGCTTAGTACATGGATATTAAGAACCATTAAATGGCTATTTCTAAATGTCTCTTATTTTTTCAGCCAATGTTTATAATTGAATCTGTATGCCCAATATGGTGCTGGGAGCTGGGGACAGAGAGGGGTGATTAACAGCCCAGTCCCTCAAGGGGCTTCTAACAACAGGATATCTTTAGGGATATTTAGCTGGAATAGGTGCTAGATTTATTCCAGGTTTAGATCACAGTGTTGCTGAGGTCAAGATGATTGGTTTAATTCTTTCAGTCCATTTAGTCAGACACTATTCTCTATGGCTTCTGTCAGGCTTATATTGCTGATCACAAGTGGGACTTGGTGATAGATTATGTGTGAATCTATGTCATTACTGTTAAGGAGAAAACTCCTCTAAAACATGTAACCAAGGTGGTCAGTAGCATCATCCCTTCTTAACAAAGAACATTTTCACCTCTGAGACTTTTTTGTTGTTGTTCTTTTAGGCTTACAGTTATGGAAAGTAACTATTTGAATTTCAACTGTTATTTTCAAAATGAACCCTGGCTACTTGACAGGAAAAGACTTGGTTTGTGGAACCTTCTCCGTGTAATTGTTGCTGAGGTTGGTTTTTTCTATAGGCGACAGTACTAGTAGCACTTGTGCAAGATCTGCTGCCCTATACAGAATCTTTGGAAGCATCATAAAAAGGAAGTTTCCTAGCAAGGTGAATTACAAAGAGGCACCCTTTTCCTGGAGGTTCATGCAGCCCTACACCAGAGCGCAGGGTTTAGTGAGCAGAGAGAACAGATTGAATCAGCCCCATTCACACCCTCTGCCAGATCCCTTTGTGTTTTAGGCAAAATGAACAAATGTAGGCCATAGCCCTGGCACTTCAAGAGGAAATGAAATTTAATTTGTGACTCTATAATGATATCCACTTAGTTTTTAACCTTAAATAGAGTGCTGATCCTATTTCCATAATGATTCTTCATTTAAAAACTCACTCTGTTAATGACATGTCTCAGGATTCACTTCAGTATGCAAGTTCTCTCACAAATGCTTAAGAGAACTTGATGCTTTGAGAGAGCAGCTTAGTGCTATTTCCCGAGTTTTCCTGAGTGTGAACTGAAATTGTGGCAAAGTGAAGACCATTAAACAATCTGTTTCTCAGTGAGTGACAGGTGTGCATGTTATCATCTTTGTGCTATTTGATAAATAATATTTATGCTCTACAGTTTATATTGCTTTGCTTATTTGTGAAGAGCCTAGCAGAATTATTATATTTTCTAACTGCATCATGGTGTATTGTGAGATTTCAATGTTAAAAGGCTGGATTTATTTTTAAACCTAACTGATTAAGAAGGAGAAAAGCCCTCTTAACACTTGTGAATCTGAGCAGGTGGCTTTGTAGTCTAAGTAATACAGCAGCTGCCCTACTTGCACTTACCCTTATAAGCATGTACTGCATGCTAGGCATTTCATATCACTTAATTTATATAGGTTGAGAAAGGCTTAAATTTTCCTGTTTGGCACAGTACAGAAATTGAAACAGTGCAGTGTTGACCTTGATTTTTTCTGACTCTTTCCCTGTTGCTATGTAAACTCTGTTGAGAAAAGGATCTTGTTGTCTGGGTCATTCTAATATGCCCAGATTCTGTAACAGTGTCACTATATTGAGCATATTTTTAATATATATATAATATATATTTGAATAAATAATGAATTAGTGGGCTTTAATTATATCACCATTTAAAATTTTTTATTAAATATAAAATTTGCTGATTTTTGACACCTAAAGTAGGACTAGTTGGGACATCTACAGAACAATTGGCAATTAAGCTTAGGATATTTTCTGGTGGATTTTGAATTCATTACCTGCATATTGCTTTGTTTAGAGAACACTTATAAGAAAGCCTACAGAGAATAGGTCAGTCTGTGTCATAAGTTAAGAAAACACCAGATGTGGTTGACTAGAAGTAAGAAGTTTTATGACCCTGCCATTATCCTAGCCCTCTTCATTTCTTTGTAGGTGGTTTAATCAGAAGGAAGCCAAAGAAATGAAGGCAGGAAAATTTTAGAAAAGTGTACACTGAATGGAAAAGACATTTTATAAGGCTTGGATTTACAGTAAAATCATATTATTAGTTCTAATATATATTTTTGACAGTTTTTAGTATCAACAAACCTCATTTTCTAGCAAGTTGATTATGTGGTTTTATTTGTGGACCTAACCTTCAATGTAATGATTTATGTGTATATTGATTACTGTCTATATTCTATTTGCCAGAAATATTTCTGGTTTATTTTAAGAATATATGTTTTATGTTCTAACATGAATTTTCTATAATTTGGAAAAATTGGAGAGATCTTGACCTGGATTATTTAAAATTACATATGAATGCAAATCAGGCAATTGTTAGTATTTCCATTTGCACTGCTAATTAACTGGCAGATTCTTGTAGCTCTACAAGCCAACATTATTGCATTATGTTTTCAGAAACACAGAACATATTAGAGTGACTCTGTGATAGGGTCATAATTTGTATGTGTCTTGTTGTTCCATAACATTCTGAGAATAGACAAAATAGTTCAGTGTAGTAATTTGATCTATTTGAGATGCTAGTGTAGAATGACTTAACTACATGGCATAAAGCAATAACCTATCTTGTTTTAGAGATTCAGGAAAGAGCTCTTTCCCCCAAATTTCTCTCTCCTTCTGAGGAATGATCATACTCCCCCTTTCCTCCAGACCAGTCCTGCATTGCAGCTATTTCTCTGGCATAATTACTAATAGGACCTCCTTTCACTCTCAAAAGTATTCTTGTTTTGATTAAAAAAACTATTTGAACAAATTACTTCTAATCATTTGCCCTGAACACTAGACTTAGTCTTTTATACTTTAGGTGGATACAATTTAGGACCTTTCCTGTATTCTTATTAAAAAATCAAATCAGTAACAAGCACAGACTTTAAAAAGGTAGAAGGGATACCTAACTGGAACATTGGGGAAGTAGACACCAACTTATTCTATTTCACAGTTTTCCCAGGGGAATAACCTTTTAGGAATCTACTTTAAAAATTATTTAATCAGTTGTATATTTCTTATTTGCCTTTCCCTTTCCTTTGATGTGGGAACTAAAATAAAAAAGTCTAGAAACAGAAAAAAATGGAAAAATTATTGATCAGTTTCCCTTAGGTAATCAATAACTGCCTACCTTTGGATAATTTTTGTTCATAGCATTTCAGCTTTATTTTAATGTCTGTCTCCCTCTGCTTCTGTCTTTGTCCCTGGGTGTCCTATTGCATTCTCCTTTCTTGTTCACTCGCTCTCTTCCCCCTATGTGTAATTCTCTGTCTCTTTTCTCAGTCTCCCTATATCTTTCTCTATCTCATCTCCCTCTACTTCTTTCTAAGTTTGATGCCATTTTGCTTACTATTTCTAAAGCAATAAGTCTAAGAGTCCAACATAAGCAGAGTATTTTGAAATATTTACATAGCTTGAATATCAACGTCTGCTGGTATAATTTTTGGTTTGGGACGACTGTAATTTATGTTTCCCTGTGATCTTATTTATATTTGCGGACCTTTGCTTTTTGATCAGTTGACTATGTTTTTTTGAGCATGTGCTATAGACTCAGAACTTTGATAAGAATTTTGGAAAATCTAGTATAATAGAGCAGTAGCTCTCATACCCAAATGGATGGTTACAGTGTAGTTAGGGAAGATGTTTTATGAGCAGTACAAGCCAGAATGTGGGCTGCTCCCAATTTATAAATAGAGTGTGTTTCAAGATTATTTGGGAGATGGGTCACTTCGAAATCAGAATATCTTTTCCTCACAGAAAAATAATACTGTGTGGCCATAATAAACCAGTCTAGAAAAGCTAGTTATGTGTAAAATTATTTGGATTAATGGTGCTGTAGAATGCAAATGCTCCTAGGAGAAGATTATCCTAAATTTTAACTGGGATAGTTGAAATACATCTTCCTACCTTTAGCACAGGGGCTAGGATATGTCTTCAGAAGCCAAGGGATAAAAGAGAACTGTGAAAGTAAGAGGCATGACTGTTTGGATGTGGAGGTAGTTTCCAAAGCCAGGTTTTCAAATTAGGGCAATTTGAGGATAATAAGGTCTCAACCTGTGTGGAAGAGATAGTGCACACTATAGAAGGTCCAAGGAGAAGGAACTTCTAAAAGCTTTAGCAGCCATGGGAGTCTGAAAGAAGGACATAGGACTGGAACTGGGTGTTAAAAAACTGATGGCTTCTTATCCACATTTTATATCATTTCCCTACATATTTACTCCAGTTGGTTATTTCTTGGATTAGTCCTTCCCCTCATCACTAAATGTCCTAATTGGTTTGAAATCTGCCAGTTGGCTATACTCATACTATTGTCATGTCCATGAAGCGTCTCTCCAGATGACAGCAAGTAAACGTAGCAAGAGAGAGGATTTTTAAGCCCTGATGTTATACTTCAGCTATATGCAGCCGACTTTGAATTATCTGTGTGAGGATTATCTGCATTTGTGGATTATCTTTAGAGATATGTAAAGACTGGGAAAATTTTTCCTTGATGCCTCTCATAAAGCCAGGACATATTCCTGCACTGTTCAATTTCATGTTGAGGCTTGTAAACTGAACTTGCCACGTAAAACTGCAAAGATATGCTTTTCTCAAAAACTGACAGAATGCATATGAAAATGCAGTTTCAGAAATTTGGATATCAGGACCTGTGTGAGAAAAAATGTGGTACAGTGGAAAAAGCATTATTAGATATGGAGTCAGAAGACTCAGATGTTGATCATGGTTGTTCAACTTACTAGGCTTGTGATCTTGGTGAAAATATTACCCTCTTATACCTTATTGGTGATGGTATTAACCTCTATGGCTCAGTTTCTTTATCTGGAAGAAGTAGCTATTAATATAATCCTGTTTATTACATAAGAGGTTGCAAGGATCAGATGAGATGCAGAGAAAATAATACTGCTGTGGAAATGACTCTACAAGCCTACATGCTACTTTACTACCTTCTTGACCCTGAATTACAATCTCAGGGCATGTATACCAGGACTTCTAGAGTCAGATGGTACCTCAAGATACCAGTTAGTCTGTCCTGCTCTCTTTAAGCCAATAATTAAATACAGAAATTGAGACCCAGAAAAGTCAATTATACATTGTCATACAGAGTGTGAGGAGTTGAAAACTGAGGTAATGTTTTTTTCCACCATACCAGACTAGCATTTACAAAACATAATGCATGTCATTGGAGCAGAATATTATTAGTGTCCAATTGTTGTTTGCCTTAAAAATGAACGTGATTTCTTTAAAGGAGAGATATGAAATGTCTATAATAGTTACCATTTTCAGAGCTTGAGTTCAGGACTTAGGGTACAGAACATCCATAATTGTATTTCTTAGAACAATATCCAGGTTAATTTAAAATATCATTAAGATACAAAGAGTTTGTATTTGCCCCTTTTCACTTGGATAACTAAGAACTTTAAACACTGCACAGATTACTCATTATTGCCAAATCTATGGGAGTCAGAGAGGGTAGAATATTTACAATCTTTGCTAATTAAAGCAATTGATATTATTTAAGTAAAGAGGAGGGTAAGGCTTTATTGAGCATTCTTCCCAAGCAATTAAGGAAGATCAATGGAGCTCAGCCTCAGCTAGCTGAGGGCTGTAAATTAGGAAAAAAATTTATTTTATCCTACATTTACCTCACTTTATCCCTGTGGATTTAGGAAGCTATTAGTGAGGTGTGCGTACAGAGAATCAATAGACTACAATATGTATTAGTCTCCTGATGAGTTCTCATTCTGGTAGTAATCAAAGCAACTTAAAAAATAATGGACAAAATAAAAATAAAATTAGTAAACAACCAGTAGAAAATTTTTTAGTCCCAGTTCTAAGAAAGGATTTATCACTTGCTTATCACTAATTACTTCAAGATGACAAACTCAGAATTTTTCAACCTTGCCAGACTCTTTTCTTTTCACTCATAGCATTCACTGTGGTCAAGCGCGTTTTGCAATCGGGTATGAACCTTGATTTATGGCTATTTGAATAGGGCAGAAGCTTGAGAAAATTGTCTGCAGTGGTATCATTTAATTGTCTTATTACTATGCTTGATCGGAGGCAGTATAGCACAGTTCTCCATTATAAAGTCTCAAAGAAACAAATACAAGTTTGGCTATTTACTCAAACTTTCCCAGTTAAAGAAATTGAGTTATAAATCTTGAATGCCTGGGCTTTCTCAGGAGTCTTCTAGTACTTCTGCTCAAGCAGAAAATACACAAGAAGAGCATTGCAGGTCTCAAAAATCAACTTGGAATAGTGGGACAGTAGAATAATGACATCATAATTGCACTGTAACATAGTGAGACTCCAGACTTTCCCCAGTCTTCTCAGGACTCTTTAAATTTTCCAGTCAAATTTCTTACCTATACTATTCAAACTAAAGAGCTGGTCATTTTGTGTAATGATCAATTTTGTAATTACTATAGTTCCTTTATGTCTATAAAAAGACTTGAGAAATGTATAAGCTGGAGAAAAGAACATGGCTGATGTAATCACAAAATTTATTACAGATCTCTGAATTAAGAAATAAAGTAAAAAAACCTCTGATTAACTCCTCCATGCATTTAAAAAATAGGTCCTTGTGTTCGTAGCACATTTCTAACTCCCTGAAACTTTGGGAGTTAAGTCTAATGCTGCAAATTCACAAAGGAAGTAAAGTCATCAAAATTTATAAATCTTTTACTTACATGATTTTTATTGATAAAAGTATTTTTAAAATGATGATTTGAGAACTTTTTTGGGAAAGTACGCGAAGTAAATATGTATAATAGAAAAGTACATTAAATGTCATTAAGTTTACATGAAGTATAGGGAAATTATAGAGGGAATCTTTTCAATAAAACTTAAAATATAAATGGGTAAATAAATAATAGGATTATAAAAGCAAAACATATTCATTATTGAAAATTTGGAAAATATAGAAGGTACAAAGAAGATCTTACTACTTAATAACCATTATTTGCTGTTCCAGTTGTTTTCCTACAATCATTTAAAAATGGAATTCTCTTCACACTATTTGATAGCATGAGTCATCACTTAAAAACACATTGTGGATGGTTTTTAAAATAAATAATCACTAACAATTTCATTTTTAATATGTATATATTATTACATTGAATGGACATACCATGACTTGTTTAAATAATTCTTTTTGGTATTCTTTTAGGATATTGGCCATTTTCTATCATATAGGTCGAACATTTTAAGTTTGTGTGTGTATTATATATGTGTCTATATATAATACATGCACTTACTTCTTTTTGCATATTATCTAACTGCTGTCTTGCAAGGAGAAGTGACTAGACCTGTTCCACCATATGCCACTGAAAGATACAAAGAGCAGAAGCTTTGATAGAGCAATGTGCAGTCATCAGAGTAGGAGCTGTCATCTGTCATCAGTTTCCAACAAACCGGGCATTGTCCTGAACACTTTGTATAAAGTTAATCCCCTAGCAATCTGATGAGGTCAGCAATACGGTTTTATGATTGTTTCTCCTTTTTATAGATTATTTCCTTATGACTTAAAGATCTTAAATGACATTGTCCAAGGTCATGCAAGTAGTAAGTCATAGAGCTAAGATTTTGAACTCAGGACGTCCAACTCTAGGTTCTCATGACTGTATTTTCCCAAACATCTGTGTAATTTGTGTTCAAATATTTTATATGTGACAAAACTTTACAATGTATTTCCTTGAGAAATGGAGACAGGTACACCTTTGTGAGAGTGTGTGAGGGAGAGAACAGAGGTCTGGGAAGTGAACTTCAAGATTAAGTGTGGGAATATTAATTCTCTCCTAAGGGAGTCTGTGCATCTCAGGACAGGGGACCTTCTGTCAGCCATGATTAGTATCTTGTTAGCTGAGTATTTAGTCCATAGTCCCTCCTTCATTTGCTATAGACTTAAAATCTTTTCAAACCTATCTTAAAATTGAACAAATCTCAAAGTATAAGATACATAAAAAGACTAAATATCAGAACATAGTCGCAGCTCCGAAATCCATCTAAAGTATATAGCAAGCAACCTTGCAGTGTTAAAAAAAAAGGCAATTATGAAACACAAAGTGCAATAACATGATTAAAAAACAGAAAGGTAAGAATTGACTCTGTTATAAATGATAAATTAATTTTGTTTTTATTTCACATGCCTTAGTTTATTAATAAATATGGGCCATTAATCCTTATTAAGAAGGAGACTGCCTTTCTTTGCTCAAAACAGAATGAAGATAGGATACACTTTATGGATGAGAGAGTATTTTCAGAAGACACTTCAGGTTGAATGTGTTCAAAGCTAATCTAACACTGCAGTTATCTTAGGCAACAAACACCCCCAAAACCTTAGTGGCATACAAGAAACTTTTTACTGCTTTCAGTGCGTGTTGAGATTTGTTGTTCTTAGGTCAACTTCCCCAGGCTCATCTAGACTGGCCTGACTGGGACAACTCTTACCATGTTTCTCATCCATCTTCAGGCTAACTTGAGGCATATTTTCACTACTATGGCAGAAGCACAAAAGCACAAGCAAGTTAAGTGCTTTTATAAACCTCATTTACATAACATCTTCTAGAATTTCTTTTGTCAAAGGAAGTCACATAGTCATGCTCAGAATCAAAGTGTGAGAAAATATACCTTTTGATAGGAGGAGTCAAAAGTCATGCGACAAAGGCTGTGAATCCTGGGAGGGGTGAAGGATTGGGGCCAGTGATGCAATTAGTGGATGGTTTGATATCAGTATTATATCATTATTTTTAGTGATCTCCTTCAGATAAGTAAATACAATGGAAACACATTGGTAATAATATTGGCTTTAGTAGGTAGAGGTAGTCATATTCTATCTTAAGGACTCATATGTGCTGAAGGCTATTAGCCAGAGAGGATTTCTTCTATGGTCAAATGGAATCCTAATGAATTTGCAACTGCAAAATTACCTTTAATTTCAAAGAGGGAAACTAAATGATCACTGAAGAACAGCCTGGGGATTCTGATGGTAACTCTGAAGAATAGCCATCTATAAATTGTATCTTTACTCAGTAAGCTGACTGAGTAAAATATTTATTAAATATGTGTATTTCTAGGAAACCTCAATGTGACTTTGTGACTGCACAGGGGATAATATCAGGTGCTTTGTAATAGTGCTTCCCCTAAGACTCACAAGGCCATACCCCAGAGTATGCCTTACAGATGAGGAATCAAGGATCTGAGAATAGTCTGATTAAAAATAGAGTAGAAGAACTGAGTTTGATTTCCAGATGTGTCTGGATTTAAAAACCTGTTCTTATTCTACTACATCACACTGCTTGATACATGTTTTATATGTGTTTGTAGTAGAGTAAAGTAACTTGTATGCGTTGTCATGTTTACTGGAGAATAAAAGCATCTTCTACTGATCCTGAATATTTTAGAATATGGAACTATTTCTAAGTAAGCTTATTGAAGTATAATTTACATACAGTAGAATGTACCCTTTTTAAGTTGATGAGTTTTGGTAAATGTATACAATATTGCAGCTGCCACCACAGTCAGGATTTAGAACATCTCCATCAGGCCCCAGAGTTTCCTTATGCCCCTTTGCCATTATTCTCCCCCTTCCCTGGGGTTCAGGCAACCATTGATTTGCTTTCTGTCACTACAGTTTTGTCTTTTCTAGAACTTCAAATAAATGGCATCATAAAATATGAAATACTTTATGTTTAGCTTCTCTCACTTAGTACTTTTTTAAAAAGATTCATCTTTAGTTTGTGTTTCACCAGTTTATTTCTTTTATTGCTGAGTAGTATTTCGTTATATCAATATACCACATTTCATTTATAATTTACCTGTTGATGGGCATTTGGATTGTTTCCAGTTTGGGGCTATTATGATAATACTGTTACGAACACTAACATACAAGTCTTTGTGGACATATATTTTTATGTCTCTGGTGGTGGTACCTAGGAATGCAATTCTGGGTCCTATATTTAGTGTACAGTTAACTTTGTAAGAAATGCTGATGTGACTGTACCAGTTTTCATACCTATAAGAAACATATGAGAGTTTTCATTGTTCCATATTTTGGATTGAAGTGTATCCCCTCAAAAATTCAAGTGTTAAAGTCCTAACTCCCAGAATGTAACCTTATTTGGGTTTTCAGCGTACAGATCTTCCACATCTCTTGAATTTACTCCAAATTATAATTTGTATTCCTTATAAATGGAATTTAAAAATTTCATTTTCATATTGTTGGTAGTATACAGAAAAAAAGTAGTTTTAAAAAAATATTGCTCTTACATTATGCTGTATTGCTGTATTCACTTACTGGTTCTGTTGGCTTATTTGTAAATTCCTCAAGATTTTCTACATCAAAAGTAGGAAATATTTTTCTGTAAAGGGCCAAAAGAGTAAGTATTTTAGACTTTATAGGCCATTTGGTCTCTGTCACAATTACTCAGCTCTGCTTTGTCGCACAAAAGCGGCCATAGACAGTATACAAATAAATTTTCTACATATATATCATGCTATCTATAAATAAAGAATTGTGTTTAATCCTGTGCAATCTATATAACTCCCCTCACCTCCTGCCCCCATTTCACTGTGCTGGCTCAGTCTTCCTGCGTTATATTGGATAGAAACGCTGAGAGTAGGCATCCTTACGTATGTAATCCAATTACAGTTTTAGGGACTCTATTTTTCATCAGTCTTATCTTTTTTCTGTATGCTTTGGTTTGAATAATTTCTATTTATCTATGCTTTAATTCACTAGTTCCTTTTTTTCCCCTGCTGCCTCTAACCTGTGAGGCTCAGTGAATTAAGAAAAATGATTCATGTATAGCTTGTGCATGTGTAGCCCTTGCTGTGGGGTGCCATTACCAAACTCCATTCTCAGAAGACTGCCAATTCATCTAGTGGTCTTATACCTTTTTGACTCTCCTGCTGTCTTCATTTAGTTAGCTTCAGCTGTCATAGCACAACAAATTCATTGTGTCATGCTCAAAGAGGCTCAAAGCCTCTTTAACTCCTAGTGTGAGATAGGTCAGTAGGCTTCTGCTTTGTCTTGTAGCATCTTTCAAGGAGTTACTTTCCAGATGGTTGTGTCATTCATATGGGGCAACCAGCAGGAATAGGATATTATACATGAGTTTAAGAGATGGATGTGGAGTTGGTGGAGATGATAAGAGGGATAGAATTGAAATAGTTGGAATTTATCTTAGATATTAAGTTTATATCTAGACCCCTCACTTCACCTCAACAAATGTTTTGATTAGACCTTGAGGGTCAGTCAAAATGTCATCTGTAGAAAGAGAATTTAGGTCTCCAGGCAGAGCTAATAGCTAATGCTCAAACTTGCATTATAACCCTTTTCCTCCTGCACTGTAATTATTTATTTGTATATTTTTATTCTCACTGAATTTTGTCCTAAGCTGCTTTGTATCTTTAGCGATAAACATAGGTCCTAGCTCGTAACACATCTCTGTTGAATGAATAAAGGAGATTTGAGTTGTAAAATAATTTCATCAGACAGCTCTTCCCCTTCTTTTCTTCCTTCCTTTATTTTTTCTTTCCTTATTTCCTCACTTCCTTCCTTTCTCTAATCCCCTTCTCTCTCTCTCTCTCCCCCACCCGCCCCCTCTCCTCCATTTGTTCCTTCCTTCCTCCCTCTTCCCCCCCCTTCTTTCTTTTTTTCCTTCATCTTCCCTGCAAGGCATTCCAAAATTAATGTTCTTATAATAAAGTAAAAGCACTAGTTTTCAGTTTTCTGTTTTGAAATTTGGTATTTAGATATAATTTGAGTTTGTTTTTTACATCACTACATTGTTAAAAACAGTATTTTCTATGGGGAAAAGTTGATATAATATGACCTCCTGTTTATGTTTATTTACATGTCCATACCCATAGTGTTCTTGTAGTATACCAAAGAATTTGTTTTGTTTCATTTTGTTTTGGTTGCGTATACCTGCATCTTTGTGGTACTAGAATAATTCCAGGTTGTCTTGAAATGCAGATTTCAGTCTTTTTTCATAGATGCATAGCAATGTGTTAATAACCAAATTCACCATTATAGTTATTGTAATTTTATAAATGGTTTTTTGGTTTCCCAATCAATTATCCTGTGGAATCTAGACCTGTTAACAATCCTGGTTTTCAGTGGGCTCAGCATCGATCTTCCTCAGAAAATGAAATAGCTTCCAATGTTCTTTGCTTTATGTGCTCCCAGCAGCAATTCACATCTGTAATCTATCTGCTGGGTTTCAGTATTTCAGTTTCTGAAATGGTAAATAGATTGCTTGTAGCTGAAGGACTACCTTCTAAATTTTTAGTTATACAACATTTTCGTATTGGCCAGAATTTAGACTGTAAGTCTATTTCTCATACTACTGAAAAATAATGTCTTCATTTCTTCAGTCTTGTTTCTCAAGACTATCATCTAAATAAGAGTGTGTATATTGTGGGGGTGGGTGGTGGAGAGAAAGAATGAGGATGGAACAAAGCATACTATTTCTCAACTCCTGTTGAGAAACTGATGTATTTTTAACATTAAAAAAAAATGATTGATAGGGAGATATGGGCTCCAGGGATAAAAAGCTGAATAGGATCTAATTTTCTGACTCTATTATCCAATCACCATGCAATTTCCCTACTCCCAATGTTAAGGTATTGCAGTATGAGAAAAGAGGTCCTTGCAAACCTGTGACAAGTCAGAGTGAATGAAGTGTCAGTATAAAAGAAGAAAGAATAGGCAGACTTGAGTTGTAGTCTTTACATAGATCTTAAGACAGAGAATCCTTTAGAAATCTGGGGTTCATAGTGTCAAGAAAGAAATAAGAGCGATACTTATGGTGGCAGGATGCAGATTTGCTGTAAAAGCTGTTGAAATTATTTATATTTGAACTCTGCTGTTTCCCCATATCATTCTAGTCTTGAGGTAGTATTTTTATTGCATTGATGGAAATGCAAAACAAAAATCTCAGATTATGTAAGAATTGTTTGAGATGGATGCTTTTCTAGGTGCATAGTTTGCTCTGGGTTATCTGAGGGCAGTTGGTTCTGTTTTTTGGGGATACTGTTATCAGAGGCCAGCGTTCCTCAATCCCTGACTCAGTGTATTAGTTTTCTATTGCTTTGTAACAAATTCCCGCAAACATAGTGGCTTAAAACAAGTTGATCTGTTTACTGTCTTACAGTCTTGTAAGTCAGAAGTCTGGGCACGTGTGGCTGGGTTTTTTTTGCTGACTCCCAAAAGGCTGCAATCAAGGTGTTGGTCAGGATGTGAGTTCATCTGAGGCCTTAGGCCTCTTCCAAGCTCACATGGTTGTTGACTGAATTCAGTTCCTTGCAAGTGTAGAAATAAGGTCCTCACTTTCTTGCTAGCTATCAGCCAGGGGCTACTCTCAGTACATACAGGATGCTTTCAGGACCTTGCTATGTCACTCTTCACTTTAAAGCCAGCAGGAAAGTTTCTCATGCTTTAAATCTCTTCCTTCTGGAAGGCCTCAGTCCCTTAAAAGGGCTCACCTAATTAGATCAGGCCCATTCAGGATAATCCCTTTTTTATTTAACCCCAAATGAAGTAATTTGTGACCTTTATTACATATGCAAATCCCTTCATCTTTACCATAATAGTTTGCTTAATGAAGGGAGTAAAATCCATCGTATTCACAGTCTAGCCCACACTCAAGGGGAAGTGATTATACAAGAATGTACACCTGGGATGGGGATCACAGGATGAGCATGAGAGTAGCATTCTGCCTGCTACACGTCTGTAGTATTAGAGACTGCAAATACATTTGTATATTAAACTGAACAGGAAATGACTAGGGAGCCAAATCTGCTGAGAAAAAATGCTGTTTCCTTTGTCCCATTTTCCTCATGTATTGATTTTTATCTTGTGCTTTTAATTTTGTAAGCATCCCAATATCATGATTTTGGAATCAGTGAGGTATAAATAAATACTAAGAAAAAGTTTTTATTCTCCTAAATCTATATGAATATTTGAATGTTCACAATTTTAGATTACCTGGATCATATTTCCTCTCATAGATTCCACTAGCTAAACCAGTGTCTTTTTTTGCTGATAAACCTTTTGCAGTAGTGTGACTCAGGAATCAGTTCTATAAGATCAAACGGGGGCATTTTTGAGATTTTACCACTGTACAGCTTACCGTTTGCTTGTTTTGAATAACCGTAGTTAGCAAATAAGCAAATTTTTGCTATTTTTTTCTAATTACACAATTAATGATGGAAAATTTAGAAAATGCACATTACATTGGCATCTCAGGCTTTATCAGTCAAAAAGCAGATGTAGCCCTGTTTTCTTTAATAGCAAAATACATGAGGCAACGTGCACCTTGTCATTTCTGGTGCCCCCAAGGGGATAATGGATAAGAGTATTGATGTCATATAATCCTGTGTTTGAGGCTGAATTTAGCTATTGGTGTGAGAAATTTAGCATGTTATGAAACTTCCCTAAACTTTTTCCATCCTTTGTAAGATGGTGACAATAATCATCACTATAATTATATGGTGATTCCATCGATTAAACAAAATAGCGCATGTAAAGTGCTTAACGTATGGCATCTAGGTGTACTCTGTAAATGTTAGCTAGTAATACCATCATTGTTATCTGTTTATTTATCAGACCAATGTACTTTTCCTAGTGTCATCTTGCTTAGTTTGTCTTATAATCTAGTAATTGCAGTGGGATGAAAGTATAATTGGTACACATCACCCATATGGTAGTAGTGGACAAGTACTGGTCTTGGGGAGCAAGAATAAGGGTGAATCTGACATTAACATTTGCTTAAAACATGAAGATAGGATTAGGTAGAAAATCTGGAAGAGGAACGATTGCATTTCTTAATACTAATATTGCCTTCTCCAATTTGTTCTCCTCTCTGGGGTCAGAATGGTCTTTCTACTAAGATCTGTATTCCTCTCTCTTCCTCCAAATCTTCCAGTGGTGTCCCATGGTCAGATGTGTACTCTGGAGTCCAAACTCTTGCATCATGTACAGTGTTGGTTCCTCTTCACCTCCCTCTGTCTGTCCATTCATTCCTACCATCTTCTACTTCTTCTCCCCTAATTTGTGCTCTGCTTCACCTTTTCTCCACTTATGCTTTCCCAAATTATGAACTATGTACAATTTTCCAAACACATCACAGATTCTCTTGCCACTATGTTTTGCAGGAGTGATTCTCTCTGCCTGGAATGCACTCCCTTTCCTTTAGATCTGCTAAATTCTTACTACAAGTCTCACTTCAAAGGTGCTTCTTCTCTTAACCCTCACAGACTCCAGAGGTAGATTCAGACACTTTGTTCCACTGCATTATGCAGAGTTCTCCATCATGGTAATTATTGTGATACATTTCTGTCTTTCACACCACATTAAAAGAAGGGACTGTGATTCATCAACTCTGCCACACCCTTTTCCCAGCAGCGCCTGCTCATATATTTAAGCCTCACAATTTCACAAAAATTTTGTTATGTAGGTAAAGAATAACTGTCACCACATTTTACAACTGGAGCACTAGAGACACACAGGTATTGAATGCTTTCCTAAAGTAACATAATTAGAAAATGGCAGACCTAGGATTCAGACAAAAGATTTCTGGATCCAAGATTCTTTTTTTTCCATTGTTGAAATATTAAAGTAAACCCACAGATATTTGTTGAGTAGCAACTGTGTTCAGATCTTAGTATTATGTTTTATAGATGATAAAAATAAAAGAAAACACATCTTCTTAAAGGTGCTCTTTATCTCTTGATTAATACTAGGACAATGTCCTTTTCACCTGCTGGTAATTGATACATAGTAAACATTAAAATGTATTTATCAAAAATGGATGGATGGATGATTGTGATGGAAGAAATTTTCATGTATTTAAGTGTACGGAAGTCTTTCTGGCTTATACATGATTTATCTTGGACTTTATGCTAAATAGAACACCCTGTCTTATGGCCCGTCAAACGTGTTGCATACCTGCTTTAACTATTACAGAAAAGAATGCATTTAAAAATCAAAATGGAGTAACTGTGGTTCAGGCATTCAGAATGGAGCTGGGTCATCGTGATGTGGTTTCAGATGTGTTCTTGCATCACTGAGAACTTGAATTTCCTGAACTGTGGCAATCTCAAGAACACTATGAGGTGTTCTTAAAACAGTATCTGCTAGCAGTTGCCAGCTGCACCTTAAGGTTTCAAGTTCTCCCCTTGAAGCTATGCAACGGTTTTGGACACTGAACAGTCCTTGCTTAATAAGCATCCTCACTTCTTGCCAGCTTCAGTTCTAATTCTTGACAAAAACTTACATAATTTTGTAGGTTTTGCCATGTAAGCCTCCCCAGTTTTGTAGTCCAGTGGAATACAATTCAGGAGCTTATTCTATCTGTGTCTCCTGGGCTATAGTATCAGTTTGGCTATAATAAAACTCTTTTTCTATTCCTATTATAGATTGTTTATTGATTATTTGCAAGGACAAATGAATGGTGATTATCAAGTTAACTCTTTGATACTGACTTGCAGATAAAAACTGATTAGTTAGTGACTCCTTTTTTCAACTATTTCAGGTTTGGAGCAATGTTTATTTATTATGGATTCAATTTTGCAGACATTTAGGAAGATGGATTGATAGGCTGTATTGTAAAATAAAATGGCATAATTCAGATTAAAAGATAAAACAAAAACAGCATAAAATTAATATTAGCAAACATGAGATAAACTAATCAGAGTTACATTTATAAGAAAATCTTGTAGCCAAGGTGAAAAGAGGATACACATTAAGACATACGGTTTTTTTAAAAGATGGTGTATAAGTTTATTTGCTGAGATAAGTTCTCTAGGACTATAAGGTTGAGGTGATTAATGAGTTTGGCTAGATATTATCTGTTCAGTTCCAAGCAGTTGTCTTCAGAGGAAGATCTCACAGATAAAATAACATCTCAGTCCATATATCCTCCACCATATTTGAACCCATGTGAAACCAATAGCAAACTGTCACTTTCAAATGACCCAGAATTATAGCCAGCTGTTCCATGTTTTGTGAGACCTAAAGTTTATTCAGTTTTGGAGACTCTCTCTGAGAAAAATAATTTAGAGTTATGAATATAAAATACAGTACAAAAGTATATATTTATTTACAATAAAAAAGAAATCATAGCAAATTACAGATTTGTAAAGCTGATATACATCACAAATGTTTCTTTCAGTTTGATTTTAACTTCCAAAAGGGTATTTTTTTCCTTATGTTAGAAAATAAAAGAAAACAAAAAATGGAAGATTTGGGCCAAAAATGGAGAGTTAAGCAGGGAATCTAGTCCAATACAATGACTAATAGGTGTTCAGCTGTCTGTTTTTGGATTTTCTAGAAAGTCATTTGTTTTTGTTGCATGTTTTGCACATGAAGCACTCATCCCCAGACTATGATTCTTCGTAGTGTTTGCTGCATAAGTGAGGTGCCCATTTCAGGATCATAGCACCTCCAGGAGTCATTTTAATAACAGTTAGGGCTGTACTGCTGTCAGCAGGCTCCGTCATCAAGTCAGGATTTATCATCCCTCCATTTTTTTTTTTTTTCATCATTCTGCTTATCCAGAGAAGGACTGAGCGTGAGGTATTCTATATCTTTCTGGTACATAATCATCACCCGAATGTCCTTTCTAGATAGCAGCTGCTGATAGCATGAAAACACCGGCTAATGCCTTAAATCAAAGGAAAATAATTATTGTGAGAAAATTCCATTATTATAGTTCAGAAAATTTCAAGTACACCAGTTTCCTATTTGACCTAGCCAAATCTAAGTGAATAAACCCCTAGGCTTAATTGGCCTTGTCTTTGAGACCCAGTCAACTTTTTAAAAGAGATTGTTTTCTTATTTGCCTTGAGGCATTAACAAGAAACAGCAGAAAATATTAGCCAGAGAACAGATATCCTTTTGTGAAGCTACCAAGTGCTTTAAAGTTTAGTGATCTTTATTACCATGGTAGCAAATGACTCTTTGGCTGGGCCCATATGGCATTTGCAGTCTTCTTTGTAATTTCAGCCATGGCACTGTGTACTCTCTGTTACTTCCAGGCAACTTTTAGCATTTCTTTGTCATTCATTTTACTGCTTACAAAGTCTTCCTACTATTTGCTGTTCACATCACAATTAGACATTGCTCGGATCTTAACCCTTTTGGATAAAGGGAAATTATATAACTGTTCAGCTGTAACTCAGGAGGTAGTGTCCAGGGTATCCCTACAGATAATCCTTTAATGAATCCTGGTTCAGTATTGTTTATAGATGGCTTTTTCTTTAAAATGAGAAAGATATTTCCTATGTAGGACATAAATCACCATGGAACATGTAGCTCTCAAGTCAACTCCACAGTCTAGTGCTCTGTTTTCCCAAGTGGCTAACCTAGTAACTTTGAATTGTGTCTTTGTCTGGTTTTGGTATCAGGGTAATTTTGGCCTTGTAGAATGTAAGCTCTGTTTTCAGAATACAGAGGTTGGTATCTATTATTTATATCTACCTCATTCATTATTATTTTGACTTATTGAAGACTGTCCATTCATTATTATTTTGATTTATTGAAGACAGTCCATTTGAGAAAAATGAATTAAAGCCTGTCATTATTAATATGTTGCTCTATTTTTTCCTAGTATATTTTTAGCTTTTTCTTTATGTATTTTGATGCCATCTTATATGATACACAGATATTCATAAACTTTATATTCATTGCAAATTGTGTTCTTTAAGAATAAAACTGTCTTTTAATATTTTTTGCTCTGAATTAAACCTTATTTAATATTAAATTATTTGTATTTACCTTTGCCCAGACTTTTATTTTCAGCCATTTTGAATCACTGTTTTTGAAGTATGTCTTACATACAGCACAGAATTTTTTCCTGATTCTTTCTGAAAGTATTTTTCTTTTAATAGATAAACTTAGACTTTTACGTTCGTAATTATGGATAATATGTTTGGTATGTGAATGAAAAATACTGCAAACCACATCAGTAAACAAAGAATGCTGAAGCAATCAAGTCATCAGCAGCTGCCGCCCCCCCAGTGAAGACAAGCCTGCAGCCCTGCCTCTGCAGCCACTCACAATGGTGCACCCTGAGGGGACTCAGAATAAGAAAGGACAGGATACTGGCCCTAGATAGCTAGGTGCTTGTCAAAGGAATGAATTCAATGAGCTCAAATGTTTGCTTCCTCCCACATATAGAAAAGTGCTAAATTCTTTAACTTAAGATGCCTGGTTTTCTTTAGTTTAACACGTAATCTTTTAATGTTCCAACTACCTTGTCTTTGTTGTAAAGCTCCTATATATCCTAGCTCCTCCCCTGCCTCTTTGGAGCAGTCCCTGAGAGTGATCTGAGAGGCTGTCATCCCAGGCTCGAAGGGGTTGAGTCCTCAGAAGTGTACGCCAAATAAAACATAACTCTCAACTTTTAGGGTGTGCATTCATTTCAGTCGACAGGTATTCTTTCTGTCTTTTATTTAGTTATAATTTATATATTTTAACCTTAATTTTTGAGCTCTTTTACCATATGATGTGCATTTTTTAGAGGGTGTATTTTTTCATTAATTTGAAAGATTTATATTTTTGTTTTAGTCATCTTTAAAACTATACTTTCATATAGTTCTTTCAAACCTCTGCTTTTTACATAGTTGCTGTTAGTTTCTCCTGATCAATGAAATGATGTATTTTTTTTACTATTGCCTTCCTTTCTCTGTTACCATATTTGTTCATGTTTATAACTTATACTTAATTTACCAGCTTAAATTATGTTTTTGATCTTAGACGTAAATAACATGAACAACACTTTTTTGACTTTGTTTCCTTTTCATCTTGATGTATTTTTCTTATATTCTAATTCCTTTATTGTTATTTCAGGATATCTGTGGTTTCTGTTTGTATATATGTGTTTGTTACTTGCAATTTCACCACCATTTCTGTGATACTTTAGTTTTTCCCTCTTTCTTAAACATTGTCATTGACTTTGTCTTTCTTTTTGTTATTGTGGTATCTTAGTGCCATGTTTTTTCAAAATTTTTATTTACTCTATGGAAACATTTTTCTCATGAGTAATTTTTTTGCCCCCTCCCCATTTGTTTTCTCATATATTATCTTTGTAAGTTTCCTATGCTGTGGGTTTTTTTTTTTTTTTTTTTTTTTTTTGACTACACATCTTTGATGTGTTACGGAAACGACAGGCCAGCCAAGAAACAAGCACCATTCGGAGGATGGGAGTACTCAGATATATTATGCTGGCGGGCTCAGAGGGGCTTCTGCTCCAAAGCTCTGAGCACCTCCAAGATGTGCGCATGAGGTTTTATAGGGTAAAGTACAAGCTTGGGGTATTCGGCCAATAGGCATGGAACAGCTTTAGCAGCATCATTATCACAAAAGTGGAGGCAGGGAGGCAGCAAACCAACATTCCAAAGCCAGATATGTATCTTTGAAAATCCAGCTGGCTAGCAAAAAAACATGAACAGCAAACCAACACTTATTAACTTAGATTTACAAGTTAGTCCAGCAGAACTCAGATCAGTATTCCGATACTTAGACTTGTGAGTTATCTTGTTAGACCTGCCTGGCTTTTCCTTCACATTCCCCTCTCTTGATGCTTTCACAACCCTAGTTGGAGTAAGCATCATCACTTATCTGTTGCAGGGGCTCATAATTGGAGGCTAACATCTGAAGTTCTATAGCCTCTATCTGCTCACTGACAAAGCGGGTCAGGAAGTTTAGGACACAGGGCCCAAATAGCAGAACTGCAAAAATCAGGAGCAAGGGACCTATGAACGGTGCCAGCCAGGAGGTCCAGCCCCAGGGGCCTGTCCATGGGCTCTTATCTAAAATATGTTTTTTCTTTTCCACTTGGTCTTGTAACTCTTGAACCATCCCTCTGACAATTCCTGATGGATTGGCATAAAAACAGCACTCTTCGTTTAGGAAGAGGCACAGTGCCCCCTCTTTGGCCGTGAGTAGGTCTAGACCCCTCCTGTTTTGTAAGACCACCTCGGCCAGAGAGTCAATCTGATTTTGCAGAACAAGGTATAAAATAGCTATCAGGATTCTATGGCCTATGTTTCACTCAGGTAGGGCGGTGCTAGCCAGCCCCACTGCTAATATGCAGACTAGTATAGCAAACAAGGAAAGAGGCAAGGGAGCACAAAAGAAATACATTTAACAGCTTCGTTGAACTTTCCTCAAGCTTCGGCCGTGCGTTGACTAGCCAGCTTCCGGATGTGGCTAGAGCAGGGCTCGTCGATCCGTTTCTGGTCCCTCTTGATCTTGATCTTGAGTGGGTCTCCCGGGACACTCTCAGTTTTCTAGGAACCCTCTGTCTGAGCTGAAGTCGCTCTCTTAACCCTGGAGTGGTGGATCCAAGGGATGATTCCTGCAACTTTAACAGCTGTAGGGGTAGTTAATACCACTAAATATGGTCCCTTCCATGTTGGTTTGAGAGGTTCCTTTTTCCAATCCTTCACCCATACCTGGTCACCTGGCTTATGGGGATGCACTTGGACCCCTAACGAAATGGTTTTCTCTATTACCCAACCCCAAACTTTTCATAGTACTTGCCCTAGTCCCAACAGTTGTTGGTGGAGCCCTAAATTTCCTATTTCTGGGGTGGGATTTCCCATCCTGACTAAAGGTGGCGGTCGCCCATAGAGGATTTCAAAGGGAGAGTACCCAATATTAAATCTTGGGGTGCATCTAATTCGCAACAGAGCCAGGGGTAAAATGTCCACCCAGGGGACCTGGGTTTCTTGGCTGATTTTAGCTATCATTTGTTTTAGAGTTCTGTTCATTCGTTCTACCTTCCCTGAGCTTTGAGGCCAGTATGCTGTGTGCAGGTTCCAGTGGATGCTCAGTGCCTTTGCCACTTGCTGTACAATTTCTGCCATGAAGGCGGGTCCATGGCCAGACCCGATGGAGGTAGGCATTCCAAATCGAGGGATAACATCCCTGAGGAGAGCCTTTGTCACTTCCCTTGCTTTCTCTGTCCTGGTGGGGTAGGCTTCTAACCACCCTGTGAAGGTGCAGACGAAAACCAGCAGGTACTTATATCCCTTACTGGGCCCAAGTTCAGTAAAGTGCACTTCTAAATCTTCGAAGGGAGCCAATCCGCATCGTTGTATTCCCATTGACCCAGTGAGCCCTTGTTTTGGATTGTTTTGTGCACAGAGCAAGCAGCATTGGGAGACTGATGTGCACAGAGTAGGGAGATGAGAAATTAGGAAATACTGCTTTAAGAGGGCCTCCAAAGCCATTTTTCCCATATGTGTGTCTTCGTGTTGTTGTTGAAAAGTCGTTGGTTAGCCCCCTATAAACATCTTGACCTTGGGCATCCGGGGGCCCAGGGGAAGGGAGCCTGGTCTCTCCTATTCTGAGTCGACCCCAGCCAGTCCGATGTGATTACTGGCTGGTGGCTCCAGCTGATAAGTAGGCCTTTTGGCGGGGTGCTCTCTTTCCATCCTTTCTGTTTGGGCACTCGTTCTTCCAGTGTCCTGTCTCCCGGCAGTATGCACACTGGTCTCGGTCCAGGGGCATCCATAGTTGGGGTCCCCTCTTTTGGGGGGGGGTGCAGGATTCTGGATGAAGCTTGTTTTCCCCAGGGCTGCTGCAAGGAGTGCGGCTTTCTGCTTCATTCTCTGGTCTGCCTCTCGTTGGGCTTCCCATTCTTGGTTTACAAAAACTTTGTTTGCTACTTCCAGCAGCCGTGTAGCGTTCATCCCTGCAAATCCATCCAGTTTTTGGAGTTTCCGGCGTATATCTGGGTATGACTGGGCTATGAAGGCAGCGTTGACCATCCGCTGGTTTTCTTGGGCCTCAGGATCAAAAGGAGTGTAGACTCGGAATGCTTCACATAGTCTCTCATAGAAGTCAGTGGGGGTTTCATCTGGCCTCTGGGTCACCGTGGTCGTTTTAGACATGTTAGTTGGCTTCTTGGATCCCGCTCTTAGCCTTGTAGGATGGCCTCCTGGTACTCACAGCAGTGCTTTTCTTCCTTCTTGGGTGTTAAAGTCCCAGTCTGGTCTGGTGTCAGGGGCATGTGTCATGGCCCACCCCTCAACATCCATTGTGTCCCCAGGGACTCGGCCCTGCAGCCACTTTCGTGCTTCAGTGAGAAGGCGTCTTCTCTCCTCCGTATTGAAAAGAGTCAGAAGCAGCTGGTGGACATCTTCCCAGGTGGGCTGGTGAGAATGGAAGATAGACTCTACGAGGTCAATCATAGCCTGCGGCTTTTCAGAGTAGGAAGGAGTATGATAGGCGCCAATTGAGAAGGTCTGTGGTGCTAAAGGGTTGGTAGTAGAGTACAGAGTGTCCGGGCTGAACAGTCCCGTCTTCCCCAACTTGCTGTTGCCCTTGTGTCTCCCGCAGCGGCATTTGGAGGGCCGGTGGTGCTGGCTTCCCAGCTTGTGCTGAGCGGAGTCTCCTTCCTACCGGCTCAGCCTGGGGGCTGGGCTCTGCCTCTGGGTCCTCAGGTTGGGGAGGTGTTGGTGCCACGGGGGCATACGGAGAGGGTAGGCATATCTCATCTTCTGTGTCTCCCTGGAAAATAGGCTTTTTTCTGTCTGTCTTTTTTGGCCTGGACCAGCTGAGCTACTAATATCTTGCATTGTCTAGGTCCATTTGAGCAGAACCGAATCCATGGGGGTAGAGTCTGGTCAATATTTAGCAAGGAGTCAATGTAAGGGAATTGATCTAGGTGGCCTGGGGTTCCAGTGATTATTTGATAGATGGCTCGCACTGTTGCTAGGTCCAGAGTTCCTCCTGAGGGCCACCCGACTCCAAAGGCCGGCCATTCAAGCTCACACAAAGTGCGGAGCCTGCCAGGGGTCATTCGAATTCCACAGTCTCCTGAGAACCCCTTTTTGAAATTCTTAATCGTGCAGTCTAAAGTGGTAGGTTTCGACTTAGAGCCTCCCATTCTTTTTAGATGTTTAAGGATAATAGATCTGTTGCTTTAGACATTTGGGAAGGTAGCCTTTATATCTTTTCTTTCTTCACTTCTCAAAACACCGGAGTTCCCAGAGAGACTACTCTTTTACTGGGTCTATGAGTTGTTTGAAGGCTAATTTGGTCAGGGAGTCTGGGTTCCAGTCACAGCTGATGTCTCTGGAGCTCAAGGCCTCAAGCAGTTTCAGGGACTTTCTTCATTAAATCCTCTCTATATCCTGAACTAATGTATCAAGGGCGTGGGACTGACGGAGGATGGTAAAACAAATGGACTAGAAAAGGGACCTCCAAGGCTGGGTGAGCCTGGTCCTGAAGGAATTTGTCTTCTAAACTTGAGTCCTGGGGGTCTGAGGCTAGGCAAAAGGGGCACTACTTGGGTCAGTTCAGTAGGGGAACAATGAGTCTCGGGTGTTCTGTGTCAGAATCAGGTAGGAGACTTTCTCAAAGAAATAGCATCCTAGCCTCCGAGGGCGCAGGGGCATTAACTCGTTGGCTGTCTATGTCCTTTTCCCTCCCAGTGTAGCCACCCTGTGCCGGTGTCGCAGACAAGACAAGGGAGGGTTTTCGTTGCGTCTGCCTGACCGTTCCCCTCGCGGGGACGAAGGTGCCTCTTAGCTTTGGTGGGTCAGTATAAGCCGCTGACTCCGATCGGGACCCTGAGGGACCGATACCACCCTGAGCCATATGAGGTCACCACGGAACCGCAGGTTGAGACTCACTCGAACTCCGTAGCAGAATGCCATGGAGCTACAAACTCGAGCCTGACCGCGTGCTTCACAGGCCGCTCATTCACTCACACATACACACACAGAGGTTAACGACAGTCCTCCCACCAATACCAATATCCTGTTTCCTGTAGGAGGGGATCAGCCTTCTCTTCTGTCCACTGGGACAGGACCTGATTCCTGACCTGATTTCCCCGTCTGAAATACCATCAGACAGAGAGCCTGTGGGAGGGGATCAGCCTCCTCTTCTGTCCAATGGGACAGGACCTGATTCCTCCTGAGGGTTCCTACCTTGTCCGGATGGCCACCTGGTGAGTCTGTCCATCCCTCCACGGAGTCTGGCTCTGGTTGTAGCCCAGTCATCCCGGGGGCCGAGTTGCTGTCACGAAGGAGAACCCGGAATACCGTCGGGCGGCGCCACCTTATTCGCTGCTGGAATCCCGTCCCCTGGTCGGCCAGGAGCCGCCAGTCCAGCGGCTCAAGGGGCCGTCGTAGTTGTATCTCGCTGGGGCCTCCAGAAATGTTACAAAAACGACAGGCCAGCCAAGAAACAAGCACCATTCGGAGGGTGGGAGTACTCAGATATATTATGCCGGTGGGCTCAGAGGGACTTCTGCTCCAAAGCTCTGAGCACCTCCAAGACGTGCGCATGAGGTTTTATAGGGTAAAGTACAAGCTTGGGGTATTCGGCCAATAGGCATGGAACAGCTTTAGCAGCATCATTATCACAAAAGTGGAGGCAGGGAGGCAGCAAACCAACATTCCAAAGCCAGATATGTATCTTTGAAAATCCAGCTGGCTAGCAATAAAAACATGAACAGCAAACCAACACTAATTAACTTAGATTTACAAGTTAGTCCAGCAGAACTCAGATCAGTATTCCGATACTTAGATTTGTGAGTTATCTTGTTAGCCCAGCCCAGCCTCTCCTTCTCATTGCTAGACTTGTGAGTTATTTTGTTAGACCAGCCTGGCTTTTCCTTCACAGATAAAGAGAGTTCTCCCTGGACCAGCTATTTTTAGGATTTTTCTATAGGGAAAATGCTGGAACTGGGTTGCAGGCTAGCAAGGATTATTCTCAGTTGCCTGGGGATTTGTATATGGGTTCCTTTAGTCTTGACTTCTTCCCAGCCAAAGAAAAGATGAAACTGTGGGGCTTTTAATGCTGTTTCTTTTTTCCCTTGCTGCTCACTGATAGATAGATTTCTGTAAATGTGATTTATCCATGTGATGCCTCTCCCAAAACTGTCTCTTCTTGTTCTCAAAACCAGATTGCTTCCTTGAAAGCTTATACTGCCAGTCTTTTCAGCCCTTTCTGTTGCTGGAAATAAGGAATTTTAGTTTTTAACTGAAAAGATGGGCCCTTACTCTTGGATAGCTTGCTTTTCTGAGATCAACAGCACCAAGTATTCTCTCTCCACGCTTTTATGAACTCCTATTTGTTCTTTAATGCTTTTAATAGTGATTTATCTAATTTTTAACTTGTGATTTTAGTTGTCTCTGAATTTTGTTGAATATGGATATGGATTTCCACTTCTTATTCTTCTCATTGCATTTAAATGACTTCTAAGAGGTGAAGACCGAAGTTCTAAGTTTACTTTGCCTTTTGAAATTAGAAAGGTCTCATACTCCTTTATGAATGAACTCGTTCTGTTTTCAATCTGTGATGAAGGGGAAAGCTGGGTGGTCATGTTTCTACCAGTGCTTTCTCAGTTTATAGTTGGTTGGATCTGGAACAGACAACTTTCCCAAGGCAGACAAATGGGTTGAACCAATCACATTTCCAAGAATTGAACTAAGACTTTGCAGTTAGTTTGTCACAGGCACTTGAGATGAAGGGTCTCATAGAGATGCAACTGGGGTAGCCACACTGAGCTAAAATTCAGATAAGTTGAGAGAATGGAACATGGGTATAGAGCAAAGTGGAGAAGCAATGAAAAAAGGAAGGAATATCAAAGAAACCTTGTGATTTCTAAGAGACAGAAAAAGCATCCTATTTCTAGTTCCTTTTCTGTTCCCATGAGACTGGGCTACAGTTTTTCCTACTCTTCAATTCTGTGAGATCTCTGTGTTTCTACTATACCACACTCGATCTGTGTAGTAGGTTCAGTATGTCTGTTTTTTTTGCAACCAAGTAAAAAATACAAGTAGAAAAGAGAGGTTCCAAACATAGAACTGACAGCACTCAAGTTAGACATACTAAAATTAAAACAAAATGGTATACACATTGGAATAGTGGTTCATAGAATGGAAATTTTTTGCCCCGTAGACAAATTCTTGGAAATATCTGTTTGTATATTGAGGAATATTTATAAAAAGTTAAGGCAGGTCATATATAGTCCATGTTAATGTGAATTCATCCCAGAGAGGGCATGTTGATTTGGTGTGAGACTGTAATTTAATTAGTGCAGTTAATTAACATAGCACACAAGTGACAATACTGTATCCAAAGCAATTTATTGGTGTTAATTTCTTCATTTGCAGATGCACAAAGTTCACCTGTTGAAATGGATGTTTTAATATATACTATAAATGGTTTCTGAACTTGCACATTTAAAAAAATTAGCTCTAGTTTAGTTAAATTTGTGTGAGAGTGCTGGAGAGAACCTTTCCCTCTTAACGCTGTGTAATTGAGTATTTATATTTTATATAGTGAGAGTAGACCCTGCCAGGGCCATGGGCAGAATAGTGAAGGATTACTTGTCTTCTGGTATCCTCAGACTCCCTTTTCCTTAAGTTTTCTTTACTGTAGAGCTTACTTTCCTTTTCTCTGTCTTAACTGTTCAGGGCCCAGGCTCTTTCTTCTTTCAAAAGTTACTCTCAGTATAGGATCTAAAACTGGTTCATCCTAAGATTTAAGAACTGTTAATGTTTTATTCTCAATACTATAAATTGAGACAGGGCTGCCTGTTCCCACAGGAGTGGTTAATTTGGCTATTCCACTGTAGAACATTCCATGTGCATGTAGGAAAATATTACATGATTGGTTGGAATAATTTGATTACTGTATGTTCACCAAGTGGAAAGTCTAGTCACAATATCTTTTTGTCTTCATTTTGTCCCTTGATAACCAATTCATGAAGCCAATCAAGCTGAATCAAATCTTTCTGGAAGGCAAAATTCTTGCAAACTGTCTCTGACACCATCTGCTGCACAAAGAAAGAAAATATGGTGTACTAATTGGTATGTTGCAAAATAGCCGAGGGACTGAATGGTGGTGGTTTTGGAGTCAGTGGATTTCTGTGAGATCTCACATTCTGACAGATGCTAGAGAGTGCGCAGTGTCTGGCCCTAGATATATGGAAAGAACTTCTTTCCTGAAGCTTGCCCTGCCTCTCTCTGCCATTGTGGCCACCCAGACAAGACAGCAAAAGCAGATTTTGTTTAGGCACTTATATACACTTTAAATTTTAAATTAAAGAAACATATGCTTACTGAAATTGTATCTAAATAATACAGAATTACATATTGAAGGATAAAATAAGTATCCTTCATCTCTCCCAACTCTGATTCTTTGCAGGTAACCACTACTAAAATTTATTTGTTTTGGTCTCTGCTTTTTATTTTGGAGTATTTCCACAAAGATCTGGTGACTCTAGTTCTTTGTTCATCTTTAAGAGCAAGTCGTTAAAATGTTGGTTAGGAGCTCTTTGTGGGGAAGCAGGTCTTTTTGACAAGTGAGTTTAACCATAGGGTGACTGCCTCAGACATTTTCACTTTGGCAACCTCCAGTATCGATATCTGGGAGAATGTTTCCTTCCAGAAGTCGTTTGGGCCCTTGCCCAAAGAGTGTAAATCTGTACATCAGCCTTCTTAAAGTTGGACAAGGGGAAGGGGGCTGGGGTCCCAGCATTTAGTATGCAGATTTCTCTTTAATGCCTCTATTTGTAATCTTAAGTCTCATTGCTCTCCCAAGCCAAATGTTTTTGAGGTCTCTGGCTTAGACCCTCTTAGCTCAATTTATCCAGAGTAAACCTCCCATTTCTGAGGTGAAGCAGGGCTCTCTGACTGTAGGGTGGTTTCTGGGCTGTGTGGAGGCAGGCAGAGTTCTAGAACGTTGGCCTCTGTCCCCCTGTGCTCGTCCTCACCTTTGGTGGTATTGTGTGGCTCCATGATACTTCAGCTGGAGCGGGACAGGGAGTTTCCCCCCAGTTGTCTCTGAATAAGCTTGTTCTGTGAACTTAGGAACTTGTAAATTGTTTTATATAAGGTAGCAAATATGGGCAAACATACAAACAAAATGAAAAAAAAATTGGCTAAAGTATAACCTTTGTCATATGTTAGTGACAGGCTTATTAAAATCAACCTCTGAATTCATTGAGTGAATATTTTAAAGAAATGCTTTTGCTTAATGATGATAGCCAATATTCAGGTATCTCAATATTGTCCATGTAACTCCTTCTTCAGTAGAAATGTTAATTTGGTTTTAGTGGAAAATTGTATAATATATGACACTTTCCTATTGAACATGGAATATACGGCTCAGGTTTTTCTTATGGTGACAGTTATAAGAAGAAGGTAATTACGAGGCAGAATTTCTGTGGTATATTATTCTCATGAAACACAATATTAGAATATTGTCTGGGAACTTAATATTACTAGCACAATGGAGTGATCACTTTTAGGGGCTAATCATTAAGTTGACATAATAGTACAGAGTTTTTGTGAGAGTAAGGTGAGATTGCACACCACATTGACACTCTCTCTTAATCAACACACATCCAGCGAGGGTGTAAGGAGAAACTGGGAAATTCTAATTTGAAACCAGAGTGATAGATGTATTTCTTTATGCATATGTATTATACACACTAAAAACAACAGAAATATCATGTAGTTTATAGGAGAAGGAGGATGGATCAACTAAATCTCTGAACAAGCTTAAACAATTTTTTTTTGCCGTATAAATAAATCTCCCTCTAAAGTAGGTAGGATGAGCAGATACAGGGAAAGGTGTCTTATTTTGAGGAAAAGTCTTCAGTCATTATTTTAATTTGTTGTTTAATATGCCAAGATGTTTACCAAAATAAAGAAACAGTACCCATATCAATGTGCTTTTTTTGGTTGTTTTTAAAAACGCTTCTGAAGTCATTTTATTAAACAACATCAGAAGTATCTAGGGATGCAGTCTCTGAGAAGGCCGCCTCAGGCTCTGTATTAATTTCCTCTTGCTGTCGTAACAAACTGTTTAAAATTTAGAGGTTTAAAACAACATGCATTTATTATCTTACAGTTCTGTAGAAGTCCTGCACTGGACTCACTGGGTTAAAATGCAGGTATCTTCTGGGCTGTGTTCCTCTCTTGAGGTTCTACATGAGTCCATTCCTCTGTCTTTTCCAGCTTCTTGAGACTGCCTGAATTCCTTGGTTTTGAAGCTCTTCCTCTGTCTTTTGGATCCTGCTTCCACTGCTGCATCTCTTTGTAATAGGAAAGATTCTCTTCTTTTAATGATTATATAATTAGATTTGGCAAACCCAGATAATCCAGACTAATTTCCCATTCTCAACATCCTTAACCTTAATTATGTCTAAAAAGTCCCCTTTGCCATGTAAAGTAACATTAAAGACTTCTGGGAATTACAGCGTGAATATCTTTAGGGACCATTATTCTCTGGATCCCAGGTTCTAACCTTGAGTTCTCTGGCAAAGCAGGGGCGCAGACCCCGTTGCAGATATAATCTCATTTCTGCAGCATAGTTCCTGTACTATTTTGCTGAGGGCATTGTCACCATACCAGAAGAGCTACTTTTTTTTTTTTCAAATGTATTTGGCAAATACAGAATTTTATTTTGTTCCAAATACTGTGATAGGTATTGAGGAAATAAAAATGAAAGACAGAGGCTCTGTTCTCAAGGATCTTATGTAGAGTAAAAGACAACTACACAATGTCATAGGAGAGAGACAGGGTGCCTTGGGATCTCATAGGGGTACCCTCCACAGCATTGTAATTTTAGGCAAAGATATCCCAGAGAGAATTACATTTAAGTCCTTTGCAAAAAAAGGACTATGTATGGAATTGTGGAGGTTAAAGACGATTGCATTTTTATTTATTTTACTGATATATTCTGTAGATAATGGTGTTACATGAAACCAACAAGACTTCTGCCTTTATGGAGGTCCAAAGAAATGGATAGTCCAAACCCAAGGAGTTTAGTGTCCTAATCTAATAGATTTAGCAGGAGTGAGAACCTTTACACATCAAAGGTAGAACAAGGAAGGACAGAAAGAGTGGGAAAGACCTGAGGTGGTTAAGAGGGCTGACAGGCAAGAATGTAAGATGTTTGGAAGCACCCATTAAAAGTCTTATTTTAGATTATAAGAGCGTCTAAGAGAGCAAAGGTGTTCTAAACTTGAGGAAGTTTACCTTTTAGGAGTGATTTTTTTTTTTTAATCTCAAGGAAAATGCTTAGTAGTTGATCATTTTGAGTTTTTTTATCCTTTCGTTGACCTTTTAAGATGGACTCAGATTCCAGTAAAGAAGTTACTTTGTGCAGAGTAGAAAGGGCTCTAAGCAGGATAAAGTAATTTTTTTTCTTTTTTTTTAGGATAAAGTAATTTTTACTAAATTTAGGTGTCACTTACTTGGAAAAAAAGACTACTTTAGATAGCTGATTCTTTAGCCTGGTCTTATTTTATGGATTATGGTAGTAAGCAGTTTATGACCTGATGGCAGTGATCACTTGTCACTGCAGTTTCCAACAAACTTCTGTAGAATACTTTCAGTTGTTTCCTAGATCCCCTTCCTTCCCCTTCCCTCCCCTTAAAAAAAGACTGGAAAATTTGGATAGTATCACTATCCTGTGAACTCTCAAGGGACTGTGTGAATTCTGAGCAAGTTTGGAGAACACTGCCAAATTCATGTGGGGTGAAGGAGAGCATCATAGCATCTATCTGGCAGGAGAACCCCATGTTTTAGTTCCACTGTTCCCTGTCTGTTACACTGCATTTTGCACTTTGTATTTTTTTTAAGTCTGGACTTCTGACTTATTTTAACTAAAACATCTTCTTCTGGAAAAGGTGGATTGGTCAAAGAACAGCAGAGTGTTATTGCTTCATCTTATCACAAGATGTCCACCACTTTCAGATAAAGAACATGAGTCCTTTTGTGTGTTGTGTTAATTATCTAAATTAATCTAAATATCATATTGCCAAAAAAAAAAAAAAAAGATCAGTAAGTAGTTTCGGTATCTGAGGGGGATTGGTTCCAGCAGTTCCACAGAGACCAAAATTTGAGGATGTTCAAGCCCCTTAAATAAAATGGAGTAGTATTTGCAAGTAATGTACACACATCCCTCCTGTATACTCTAAATCGACTCTAGATTACTTATAGTACGTAATACAATGTAAATGTTATGTAAATAGTTGTTGGCAAGCACCAAGTTCAAATTTTGCTTTGGGGAACTTTCTGGAATTTTTTAAGAAAATATTTTTGATCCGAGGTTGGTTGTATTTGTAGATGTGAAATCCACAGATGTGGAGTGCCAGCTATACATTTTAGCTTAGAGTGGTGGGAAGTGGGAAAACAGGCAGATGTGCTTATCAGTAGTTTTGTCATAAGAACTTGAGATTCTTAAATCCTGTTCTCCTATTGCAATTTAAGAGGAGAGGAACTCCAGAATTTTCAAGTGGAATGGGGTGTTCTTGTAATAAAATATGAGGAACATGCAAGTTATCATATTATAAAGATTTGCAATTATGCCTTGATCGAAGCTAAGGGATTACATGTTTTTAATGAAGTGCACATTGTCAGTCTGCAAAGCACTAAAATGAAAAAAATTACAGAACTGAAAATTTAATATATATGATAATACACATAAATCTATTAGAGAAAGAAAAGCAGAATTAATTATAATTCAGTACCCAGAGGGCGAATAAAATAGTAAAGAATTATGAAATAAAAAATTCATTTTGTAATTAGTTTAGCAGAGTAAAATAAGAAAAGAAGTAAGTTTTTAAAGGTCCTGATAACTTATAAAATATTTTATGAAAGGAAAGCAGGAAAATGTTAATTATAAGCAGTTAGTTATAAATAGTAGGGAAAAATCTATTCTATCTTAAAATAACAATGATTAAATTTCTAATTAATTCATGTTTTCAATTTGGAAACTAATCACAACAATGTTTTGTATATTCTAAATATTCAAGTGAAATGCAAAGATGTGCTTAAAGCATTTGTGAAACTCAAGTGATCTGAGCACCAGTAATTCTCTCAAATGCTTTTTGGGAAAGCAACATGAAAAGTTTTTTTCCTCTTTGGAGTTGTTTAACGTAATTATTAGTATTTGTGAGAGTTCTGATGGGCTATTTGTTTATGTATGAATTTGATTGTTCTTAATTCATGAGGAAGTACATTTTTTATTATATAGTGTTGCTGATTTCACAGTAGGGTTATTGTATTTTAAAAAAATATTTTAATGAAATGAAATAAAGATACAAGAATCAGAACCTATTCTTTCAATCTTTATATGTAATAAATACCTACAACAGTCTTAAAATCACATAGCTGGTAACTCAGGCTTGATATATGCATATGGTGTCTGAGTCATCACAGAAGGGTGGAACACAATTTTGGGTGAGCTACAACCTTAGCCAGTACAAGGGTCAGAGAGATCAAAAATTGTTTTCTATGAATGAGCATACTTGATAGATTGGACCAAAAGTAATTCTTATACTGTTTAGTAACTATTCTGTCCCTGATGGAGCAGTTATATCTCAAAGGACTCTTAGGAACAATTGTTTTAATATACTGTATTATATTTCAAGGCAGTTGATACTGACATTTACTTGACTAGCTCCAGATTGTCAGCTAAAAATTCTGATTCAGTTCACCACTTCACTACATGGAAGCCCAGTCAGTGTCCTTGGTTAGTATTTTTAGATGCCTCTTAAAGGATCCCTGGCTTCTGGTTTGCCAGATATTGACAGCTGGTATATTATTTTTATACAGTTGACATTCTTTGTTTATGTAGGATTGGGTAACTGTTGAGGGCCAGATTGTGTCCCTGTAAAATGTGTATACTGAAGCCCTAATCTCCAATGTGACTGTGTTTGGAGATAATGCCTTTAGGCAGATAATTAAGGTTAAATGAGGTCATAAGGGTAGAACCCTAATCTCATGGGACTAGTGTCCTTATAAGAAAAAAAAAAGAGACATCAGAAATCAATCTCTCTTTCTCTCCATGCAAACAGGTAAGAGACCTGGTGAAGACAACAAAAAATGTGACCATGTATAAGCCAGGAAGAGAGGTCTCCTCAGAAACCCACCTTGAAGACACCTTGATCTTGAGCTTCCAGAGTCCAAAATGGTGAGAAAATAAATTTCTGTTGTGTAAGCCACACAGTCCGTGGTATTGTGTTGTAGGCAGCCTGAGCAGACTAATACAGTACCCAGGTGGGAGGGTTGACTGGATTAAATTAAATATTTTGTGATCATATGTTTTGATGTCCTTGTGTAGGGAAACTGGAGGTTAGACTGTAAATGCATTGGAGACCTAGGCCGAGGGACTAGACCTAGACTAGTTCCTTGTATGTGGTTGCTTTATTATGAAGCTTGCTTTATTATGGATAACATGTAAATACTCAGGGAAAATAATGCAGTGATCAGCTGAGCAGCCTCTTGTTTTTTTAAACTTTAATTTTATGTGAATTATGTTTTTAATTTATAGTGGTTCAAAAATTTTATGATTATTTCGGTGGAATGTTCATTTTATATCACATTCTTGTAGGCTGGTGTTTCTAAATGTTTCAGAGCAGTATGACCTGATCTTAATCTTAGTACTGACCTGCTTCTTAGTTTTGATTTTTGTGGCTTTTTTATCTTTGAAGAGGATTCACAATGAGTAAAGACATTTTAATATGTTTAATTCTATGGGGAGGGTATGGGAAGGATACTACTCATAATTCCTCATATTAAATCTATTTAGTTGACCATTTATTTTTATTAAGAGAAAGCAAAACTTCATATATTCTATTTTCCAGTACTTTTTTGATTAAGAGCTAAACAGCTGTTAGTAATCATGTCTTCATCAATTAAAAACACTGCTCTCAACTCTTCTTTTCCAATTCACTGGAATGTTTATTTTTTATTCTTGATACGTAAGTCAGTTGAGATGGAATAGTTTTTAATTTGAGTGACATGCTCTCAAAAAGAAAATGATGTTTTGATTACACATACTAACTCAAAAATACTGCTGTTTTCCAGCTTTGCAAGAAATGAAAACATTTATTTTCACATCTTATGACTTTGAAAATAAGTACTACTATTTTACAGCATTGCACCGTTTATTCGTACCAGTTTGGTACGAAAAATACGGACAGACTGGGGCTTAAATCCTGGCTCTGCCACTTGCCCTTATTAAATTCACTTTACTTTTTGGCTTCAGTTTCCTTATCTGTAAAATGTGTATAATAATTCATGTCTTAAAGGGGTTGTTGAAAAAAGTGAGTATAATTTGTATGTGCTATATTTAGCATAGTGACAGGCACACAGGCAGCAAAAGTTATTTCTCTAAGTAATGACATTTTGAAGAGCTTCTGTTAATTCACTACACTTAAAGTTGCCAGAACCTAGACCTGAAGTTAGTGTGGATGTTTTTCCAGAGTGTCCTGTGTTTCCAGGTGGTAACTGGAATACTGATCAGTATTCAGGAAGGGACCAATCTTCGACATTGTAGTTGCTTTTGAGGACTTGTGAAAGGGTGAACTGAGGTCGTACATATCTGCAGAGCACTTTTCATAGCCCTTGAGATACAGTAGGTGGTCACTGCATAGTCAGTGGTAGCCAATGACATCATCATCATTAATCACCATTCAGAGATCAATATTATTCATTTCCCATTCTGATACCTGAGTTGTGGCTCTGGGCAATGACACAGCGATTTGGGAATTGGATCCCTCTACAATTCCAGGGTTTTATTTGTAAGAGAGTCTACACTGAATCAAGCAGTCAGTGAGAGAGAGAGACAGAGAGAGAAAGAGGGAAAGAGAGAGGGAGAGGGATGAAGTCTCTCTTAGTATATACTCTGTCATTATTCGATTTAATTTTTGAAAGGATTTAAAAGGTAAACACAGACAAATTGTTTGAAGAGCAATAAATGAAAAGTGCAGGTTTCTTAAATGAATGTCTTAATTTTTTTATTTTTTTGCACCCTTGTTTGCAATAAGGGAAGATTTTCAGTAATATATTAAGGTAACAGGATATCCTCTACTGGATAATTATTGATAAATTATATGGTAACATTTGAAAAATAAGAAGTACACTTGAACTGGTCTAAGCAGTTAGAAATAGAACTCATTCATATAGCATTAAAAATAGAAATAAATTACCTTACTGAGTTTTTCATGACACTGTGACTGTTATTCAGATGCTTGAATATGTAGATGTCTGATATATTTCTAGATGTATGTATAATATTATAAAGGGCAATTAATGTTTTCCTTAAATTGCTGTTGCTTTTATTAAGGCTGTTATGAGTAAATTACACCCAGAAAGAGTGTCAGGAAATGTCACGTGTGGCTGATGAATGTAGTAAAAGTACTGAATCATCATAATGTTCACGTTTGGTACAAGAAGGAAACAAAAATTAGCACAGGACATAGACTAAATACATGTTTATTAAATGAATAATTTCCTGGTAGAGCAAAGCTTATGGATCTTAAATATTAACTCCTTAGGTGTGACAAGCTGCTATTTTGTGGGTATATTACTATGTACATTTTTGTATTTATTAGTCTATAATATGACATAAATAATAGGAAGGAGATTGAAAAAATATTTTAAAAAAAACTCCAGAAACAATAAGGAACTATTAAATGGACTTTCTTTGATGCCATATCACCGAACTGTACAGTTTTCTCCTGTCCTTTGATTTATGCCTTCATCCAGGGTTCTTGTGTCCACTTACCTCTAGTAGCAGGCCGATTTCCCTCAGACAGTGTCTCCACTCTCCTCTTACTCCACCTATCAGCATCTTGGATATCCTGATTGTCAGAACTATGCACTTAGCCTTCTTTTGAGAGGGTGGAAGAGTCTGAGAACTCCTTAGCATATAATTAAACCAGTATTGACTTAATTGTATTATTCTTTGGCTTGGCAATGCTTTTGGCATTCATCAAGTGACAATAAATAGTTGCTAAATTAATTTATAAACGGATGTTACTTAAGTAAAGAAAGAAGCAGGGAAAGAGGAAGGATGTTTTTGCATCTGAAATAGCACGGAAGGGATGTAGAACAGGCCATATATAGACTATTTTTCATGGTAAAATAGAACAGATTTCATTATTCTATCGTAGAATAATGATGACTGTGTAGCAGAGTGGAGGGGACTGTACATGGGAAGAACCGAGCCTTTAGATCAGGCCTGGATTACAAAGTTGGGCAAGACATTTCATCTCCTGTCCTCCCACTGGTTCATTTCCAGGGTGGGTGATTTGGACCTGGTTGCCTTTAAAGGGCTATTTCACATCTTGATTCTTATAGTTTGACCAATGTTAGACTTGATATTGTTTTCATTAAATTACAGGTGCCACTATTTTAATTAGGTTTTTAATAATTTGGAAAAGAGAGAGAGAATTCCATGTGTCACATGATAAATCAAACAAATGTTTCACCAAATTGAGATTAATGTTTAAGGGAGCAGTATGATTTAATGTATTAGAGATATTTTTAATTTATGCTAATATAAAATGTCCAAAAAATCTGAATAGAACAAGTTAGTCACTTAACCAGAGTCAGAAGTTTAAAATGAGTAATTAACAGTATTGATTTTTTTAAAGCTATCAGTAATAGCTGTTATTAGAGAGCTAGAAGTAACTATTCTAGAGTATTTATTATATTCAAATTTTTATTAGGGATCGCTCTAATTTTTATCTTTGAATTTTAGTAAATTTCTAGAGAAATGAGAGAGTCAAGAATATATATGAAATACAGTAATGCACATTTTGAAAAAAGATTCTAAAAGAGTCCATATACGGAGAGCTTGTTTTTAGTAAGATAGAGGAAATAACTGTTTTCAAGCATTTGAAAGGGAATTATGAAAAGGATTGTATTCCGTTATCCTTCATTTCTACTGGGGATTGAAAGAGAAGCAGGGGGCTTAATTTGCAGCAAGATGAAGAATTCATTTAGAGATTTTTTTTTGACCCAAATTGTGATTAAACATTATAACAGTCAACTGAGAACTGTTAGGAGTCCCTAGCTAGTTATTATTACTTCTTTAAAGAGTGAATAGAAACAAACTTACATCCTTACTCATGTGAGTATACGTTCTCACTTCATGATTCTTTGATAATCCTATACAAACTCTAGCATTTCTTCAGAGTTAAAAGCATTAAGGGGTGATATATTTGCTGGAAGATTTTTTTTTCTCTCCAAACATACTATTTTTGTTTTATTCTTTAAGATAAAACCCAGCGCACACTGCTTTGATAGCTAAACAAGCCTATGGGCATCCATGTTAAAATGAAATGCGAGAGGCCGGGTAAAGGCAATTTAGTTCTTTTTTCCTCATTCTCTCTGGTCACAGGGTAAATGTTAAGGTTCTCTTGAGAAGTTGCCATGAAGTTGTATGGGCTGCTACTTTCTGTCAGCACAGTCCATGGCCTGCTAGTGCCTCTGAAAGGAGACAGGCTGGAATTGTGGCACTTTTCAGGTTTGTTTCTTAAACTCCCTTCATGGATAAACAGCTTCAGTGTGCTTTTCTAGTGACTCCCAGGAGGTAGAGTACCTCCCTACTGCTCTACATTAGAATAAAAATTAACAGACACTTAAAAGCATTTCACAGCCTCAGAATGGAAACATAAAATAAATTCAACTATTTGGATTTCTGCCAAGTCTTTCAGAGAACACTCAAAAACTCTCTTTTTCCGGTGGGCATATCTTGAAATTTCCCTTTAGATTATGGTTAAACAGAGAGATCCATGGCTCACATCTTTCCAAGTTCAGACATAGGAAATTACTGCCCTCCTAGACTGCCTGGCATCAACTGAGCCCAGGGTTGGGAACCAACCAGTTGATAGTTGCATGGTGTATGTGTGTATATGCAGTGTGTGTGTTGTTCTACCCTTGTAGCAGTCAGAGAGCAGATAGTAACCTAAAGGAGAGGAGAAGATGATAATTAAATATTTGGAAATTAAAAGAAGTTCACAGAAAAACCTAGGAGCCATCATGATTTTGAAGGCAGATCCCAGAGATGCAAGATACTAATTCTGGTTCTGCTGCTTACTTTCCACCTTGCAAGTTCGGCAAGTTACTTAGTCTCTCTGGTCTCAGTTACTTCATGCATAAACAAGGAATAATAAAAATAACTATCTCATAGACTTGTTATGAGAATTAAATTAGACAGTGAATGCAAAATAACTATTACATAAGCATTCAATATGTTACCTGTGGTTGCTATGTGGAAAAAAGTTCAAAGAATACCATGAATGACAAAAATCTGTGGTTGAATTACCTGGTTTCACAAGAAGGTTGTGATCACTTAGCCTTCTGCAGAACAATGCTGGATAAGTGCAACTCCCTGGTAGGCTGGGCATTTGCTGCTATGCACATTGCTCCCAGAGGGCTCTTGCTCTAGACTTGCTGCTATGCATTGCACCCGGCGCTCCTATTGGCAGTCTCTTGAGGATGCAGTGTTTACGGTCCAGGGCTTTGCTTCAATCTTGCCAGATCAAGTGAGACAGTCTCCTATCTCCATGAGTATGCAACACTCAAGCATTTCCAGCTGCTTCCTTGTCATTTACTCCTGGCTTCATCCCTGTGAGGTAGCTGTGTAATTAACATAGATTTTATAGCCACCTTAGGAGAGAAAAGGAACTAACCAAGCAAATATGAATGTGGTGGAGAATTTAATCGTCTGCTGCTCCCTTCTTAGGGACCCGCATGCATTGTGCAAATGTTTTTCTGCTCCTAAAGTTCACCTGTGATAAAACTCAAGTTCTTTCTTTTTAAAATAATTATTTATCCCAATGAAGTTTTTCTCATTAACAATAACAAAAATACACAAACTTGTCAGTTGTCTATGATAATATTTATTTTCTTTCATTTATTTAAATAGTTGTAGTTGGAAAAGAAAACAAGAACTATCAGGTCTTGAGTTTCTGTGTGTCAAACTGCATAAAGGATTCTCTTTGACTTTTTGGGAAAGTTAACATAAGGTGCCAGTATTCAAATAATTATGTTGTTAAATGTTCCCCACTCCCTTCTCTCTCTGCATCCCTTTCAATTCATGCATATTTGCAGAATCTGAATTTTTGATTCTTGTACACTCTGAAGAAATTGATAATAATAAACATTTATTGGGTGCTTACTATATGGCAGGATGCTTCCTAAACCCTCGTCCATCTAGGCTTATCGAAGACATCAGCAGAAACAAGAAAAAATAAAGCTGCAAGCTATTTGGTATTTCTTAGAGTGAAAGCTCAGTGACCCACTTTATCTTTTTTAGTGGAGGGATCCAGACTTGTGAATTTATTTCTGGTAGAATGAGCACTCCTGGCCTCGATATGTGTTGATGTTGCTTTGAAAACAAGATATCAGTTTATCACATCACTCAATTATTTTTATGTGCTTGGGTCCTCAGTGGCTAATTTTCGATCTTGCTGAAGTTTCTCTTCTCTTTCACACTGGGACTCCTATTTTAGTTCAGGTCACATAGGTCACTATGACAGTGACATAGGTCAGTGACATAGGTCACTATGATTATTAGTTTAATTAATGTACAGTTTGAAAGTTTATTTCATTAAATAACTAAAAATATATTTCTAAGACAAAGTAACTAAGATTGTCTGAAGTTTCCTTTAATAGGGAGGACAATTGTCTGTTGTCCTAAAATAAAGAAAGAAAAGACACTACTTAGCAAACATATTTTTTTAAATTTTTAAACTTTATTTTATTTGTGGCCACTAATATTGAACAAAACACCATCCTAGGATCTGAAAGAAGGTAGAGGTAGTTCTCCTCATTACCAGTCCCCTTTAAAAATTCTGTTGTTCAGTCCCTTTTAAAGATATCTCTTTGAGGACCTATATTTTATCCCTCATCACCTTCATGCCCTCATTGGACAGTTTATGCTTATTTTGAGCTGCTGCCCATACAATCTGAATTCAATTTGAAGATGGTTTTATCCAAGACCTAGTTTCACAAAAAAAAACTGTACTGGAAACTACCTGTGTAGGAGGCCACAAATAGCCACACTTTAATTTGAGGAGACATAAAAATTCTTCTTTTCATGTACTTTTTGAAGCATCTTTCTATACTAGAAAGTAAACTCTGAATTTGTAAGGTTCATATTCCATGCTTTATTTCCTTACAGTGACATGAACAGGCAACCACTAGATTACGCTCAGTGTATCATCTTCAGCACAGCCTCTGGAAAGACATCCTGTGTGACTTTGTTATGTATACAATAGGTAGATACTTAATTTTCACTGTTTTCTATCCCCCCAAATATGATGTGGATTGCAAATAATACTCAGCTAGGAGAAATAGATTTATATAAAGTACAATACGTAGGTAAGTAGATAAGAATAATAGGATGATAATTGTTTACATTCATTAAAGTATAAGGGAGAGAGAAACTGTGGAAAAGGAATAAAATGTTTAAAAAATTTATATAAAGTGTAGTGTTACTTTTGAGTTTTATACTATGTAAAAACTAAAAAATCTAATTACTAAATGAAAACAATTTAAAAATAGCCTTCATTATTCTACATATGAGAAAAATAGGAAGAAAATACTGTAATTTATTTCAAATTACTCACAGGTCTAAATTACTTCAAATTATGGATTTGATTGGTGTAGATCAAGAAGTTAAGGGTTACTTGAATTTATTTTTGTAAGAAATATGGAATAATAGGAAAATAAAAATTTCTTTGGCGTGTTAGATGCTGTTTTAAACACCGTATCCATTCATGCTTACAATTGCAAGAGCACTTTAAATTATGTAAAGTGAGAAGCTTTAAACCTAATCATTTGTTATATTTCCAAGTTCCCACAAGATGGCAGAATTTCAGAGCATTTTAGAGTATGTGCCAGGATAGGTAGCTAGAATTATTTTAAATTTTGTAACTAGGTTAAGCACAAATCCTGTTTTCTGGTGAGTGATGCAAATAAGACTCACATAGAGCAGGGTCTAATTCTTCCTCTTGTTATTTACAGCTTCTACTAAACTGAAGTACTGAAACAGTGGATTGCATGGGGTTTACAATACTGTTCAGGTAGACAGCTACTTTCTTGTTTTATAACTCTAATTTGAGGTCATTCATAATCATCCAGGAAGGTGCTGCCTCATTTGTGGGTTTCATTTGTTTTATTCATGAGGGTCAGAGATGGGCTCGGAGGCAGTCTTCAACAGATGGAACTTCACATTTTGGTATTTCAGAGATTCTGACCACGTGGCCATGTGGCAAGCAGTCAGTCCTATCACCACGCTTGCCTCTATAAATATTTAAATGATTAGATTTTACTCAGTAAGGGTTTGATATGCTGTGGATGAAACATACTTGTTGTTGGAATCCTTTTGGGGAAGCAAACTCCTGTTCTTCCTTTCTTCCTCCCTGTCTTCCTTCTTCCCTGTCTTCCTTCCTTCCCCCCATCTTCCTTCCTTGCTAGTAGTGCTATTACAACTGTTAGTGACTCACCAAAGACAGACCTCTAAGAAGCTATTAAGCTTCCATAGCCTAAGAAAGGAGGTGAAGTTACTGGAACCAAATTGGAATAAGCTACTCTGAGTAATAGCCTAAAAGATAGAGATTTGAATTTAGCACCTGTTTCAAATCTTGCCTGAGTTTGTATTTGTCTTCTTTTTGTCTTCATACATGGGGCTTTTATATTCTTCAAGGTCTTGCATTTCTTTGTGCATAGGATCATCTAGGGATAAATGACATTTCTTTTTTGAAGTCACTTTTCAAAATCAGAATGTTAGAAGCTAAATTAGACAGTTACACAGTTCCTTCATTCGATAAGTAGGATATATGTACTTTTGAAAATAATTATGTCTAAGTGATAAACTCAGTGCTAAGGTTATAATTCAGCCTAAATTCACCTGGAATTTACCCAGTGCTAATAGGAGGTCATTTATGTTCCAAGATGTCAAAACTCAAAAGAAAAATATTTACTGGATTACTGATGGCAAGCATCTCTAAATTGATGATGAAGTATTTGTTATCTTATAGTTTTGGAACTGTTAATGATGGGATTTGATTTTTATGGTGTTAGGCGGGGATATTGGAATTCTGGTAGTGATAGTATTGTGGTTAGGTGAAGGCTTGTGTTTATAACTAATACACACTTGGGGGGAAGTTTATTTATGTGAGCTGAATTTGAGCTGTTGCACATACTGCTCCCAAAATGCTTACGGGCACCATAAGGGCAATATGTCTTAAGATTCTGCAAACTAAATTGTTTTAGCTCCCCAGCTACTACATGGAGACACAATCACTGAAATGGGTTACCTCTGTAGCAATAACAAATAGCAACATTGAAATCTGCCTGACTGTATACTAATAATGCCAGAGACCACTTTGAGGGGACATAAGATTCTTCGGCAGTCTACTTTCCTACCTCTGGTGAGCAGACTGACTGACACCTCTCCTTTTTCATCTCAACATGCACTTGGAAACAATTCAAGGTGATTCTGTTTATGAGAGAGAGCTCTCAGTATGAAATGAATATCTTCTGGGCAGAAAAACAAAGGTCCTGAATGTAGAATATTTCTGTCAGTTCTTTTCATTTTGAATTTTAGAAAAACAGCTAGCAACGTAGGAGATTAACCATATTTAAAAATATTTCAGAGATGATCTTTATAAGCTACTCTGATGCTAAATATACAGGTAAAAATTCAGTTGCAGAGAACTGAATCCACTCTGGCTAGTTTAAATATAGAGGGATATGTTAATGACTATTAAATAGCTTATAGAATCATTGGGAGGAATAGATTCCCAAAGTCATACCACAGGAATGGGCTACAAGTCACTGCTGCTTCTGCTTCTGTCAAGTGGTTTCCTGTCATCTCTGCTACATCCACCTCAGCAAATGAACGTGTTGTGCCTGCCTTTCTTCAACTTACCTCAGTTCAGAAATCAAGCCTCTCATAAGTGAGTCTAATGGAAAACACTAGCTGCGAGGGAGTTAGGCATATTTTTCACAGTGCAAATTATGGCAATAAAGATAATAACTGAACTTTTAAGATTAACTTTATCATTATCTGGATAAAATGTAACCTTTGAGATGCTGAATTATGTTCTGTCTCAAATATTTACTCAAAACGGTTTTTTCGAATTTTCTCGTACTTACCTTTTTTTTAACGTTACCCTCGTATAAAATATGGTAGAATATTATATGCAGTTCCAGCTCTAATATATAATAAAAGGCAAGCAAAGCTTATGAAGGAAAATGTACTGAAAAGAATAGAGCAGTTTCGGATAAGGCTGCATTGAAAATCTAGAACTCCTCAGTCTGGGAAAGGTGAATAGACAGTGTTTTTGACAAAAGTAAACTTGAAGGAATAGATAGGAAGAAAATACAAAGCTAGAATTTGCTCTGAAATAACTTTGAATAGATGATTTTAAGATAAATACAAGGAGGTGGTACTCAGCCAACCAACACATGTCATTGCATTCTTACTATGTCTGCAGAAGTGTACCCTGTAGGGATTTTTACCAGTAGAAAATAAATTTGAGTACCCTGAGGAGCATGGGCATAGTAAGTGCCCAAATGTGTCTTTAACCTGAATACATTAATGAATATATAAAATAAAAATAGTTCAAGACTTGTTAAATTAATTCATGAAAGGCAGATCATCAAAGGAAGTCAGGAGAGAAATATTTCTAAGCCTTTGGACTAAGTCGTGGGAAGGAAATGTAGCACAAGGGAAAGGCTTTGGGTTTAAGCCAGGAATTTAATCCAACTTGCTATTTGCTACTTGTTTGATCTTGAGCAAATAGTTTAATTTGTAGTAGCTTCAACTTCTTTCTCTGTAAATTGGAGACAATATACCTAGCATTTAAGGTGGTTGTGAAGATTAGAGATCGAAAAAGTGAAATATCTAGCTACATACTCTGGTACATAGCAAACACCAGAAAGTGGTTATTTTTTTATTGCTACTTTGTTAAAGCAGAATGCCAGTGGGTTGGGCACTTGATAAAACCCATGTGACAGCGCTCATCTCCTGATGTATGTGTGTAATCCTTCGTGATGTTCCTCCTGTCCCGATAGATGTGAGCCACGTACAGACTTTGATCTCTTGCATGTCTACATTCTTCGTATTACCTTCTGCTTAACTGATTGCAGTAGCCTCATGATGGATCTTTTGGTGTCTCCCACTCCTATTCCTGTCTTCATTCTAGCCCACATACTGCCCACATACTAATTTTTATTATGACAGTCCCCCATCAGACATCTGCAGTGGCTTCGTATTGTGCTTACATTTGTTTTCAAAAAGTACAATCCCACTTCACCAAAACTTTGAAGTCTTATTGTGTGTATAGGGGGAGAGTGTGACAGGCTGGGAGAGAATGAAGATGAATAGGAAAGGTACATAGTTTGGAATATAGGTAAAAAAATTCAGGTGAGTAGTAGTAGATAGATAAGTAAGCGTTTAGATGATAGTTAGCTAGATGATAGGTGAAATGAGGTAGGGAGAATGGGAGCTGGAGGGTAGGACAGGCGTAGGGTGAAGCAGAGTCTGTGTGGTATAGAGTGAACAGATCGTTCACTTAGGGTTGGGAGACCCAGGTTCTGTATCTTGTATCATAAGTCCCTAAGTCTCTCTCTGCTGTAGTAAAAGCTGCTAGGTTTATGTGACCTAATACCACATGATCTTCACTGAGGAAGGGCTATATATTTTTAAAGGCACATTTATAAATATTATACCCTGGTAAGAAATCCAAGATTTCAAGAACTTGTGCAGGATGTTTCTTCTTTCCTTCCCCTTTCTCTGGCATTCCTTCCTTCCTTCTTTCCTTCTGTTTTCTTTTGTTGTAATTTTTGCATTACCACTATATTTCCCTCATACTTTCTCAAAGAAATCAATATTTTTTTTCTGCATAGGAAAATAACATGCTTTTCCAACATGCTTGTTGTAAAAATAAATTCTAAGAATAAAAAGAAGTGAATATTTTCACATTGGGCACTTAAATTGTTTCTGATTTTGTCATTATAAACACTCATAACATTAGACATTTGGACGTGTGAATGGTCATTTCCTTTGGACAGAATCTTAGAAATGAAATTCTTGGGGAAAAGTGCGTATATTTTTAAAGATTTCTGTCATGTATCTCCTTTTTTGCCCCCTCTGTCCCTCCCTCAGAGCAGGCACAGGGATGAGAACACTTGTTTCCCCACACCCTTATCAACAACTGGATTTATTGATCTTTTAAATGTTTTCCAATCTTTTGGGTGAAAATAACAACTAATGGATGTGTTAGCTTGCATTTCATTGGTTAATAGTGAATCTGAAAATATTTTCTCACAGTTACTAGCTTTCTGTAGCAGGCAATATTATACTATAGCTTATCTTATTCTTTTTCAAGAAATGCCATTGTCACCTCCTCTGTAGGAAAAGTGGTGAGTCCATGCTAAATAAATTCCTGTGTGTGTTATTTTACATGAAGAAGAAAAAGAAAAAAAATTGAAGTGTGTTACTTGGTAGTGGTCTAATATATCATATTTAAAATAAAAAGAATTCAGCTTTATATCCTTACACAAAATTGAAGTACTTTTGGATTTTCTGTTTTATTCTGTTTTGCTAGTAGGGATGCTATGGCAGAAGAACGTCTGCCGTATTTCTAGTGCGATTTCTAGTGATCTGACCATTTGCACTTTCCTTAACTCTGTTTCTCAGCATCAGTTAAACTTGGCCAACTTTACTTTTCCATGTTTGCTGAAGTAGGGCCTCGTCTGCTTTAACATGACCATCTTTATGAGAGAATTCTCTATGGATAATGCTAGAGAGTGACATGGGCCGTTGCCCAAATAACAGTAACATTCACTTTGGAATTGTCTTTCAATAAACTCCTCACAGTGCTTCAGTGGCATTAACTGGTAGGTTATAGAGGTGGGTTCCTAAAGTTTGAAATGAAATGGGCAAAGGGCAAGTCAAACATTTTCCATAATAGTGTTGAAATGAGTGAGAAAAGAATCCAGGACCCGTACCAATCTTTTTTTAAAACTCAGATTTCTGTTTTCATTTAAAACCATCTTTTCTTCACTGATGAGTTCTGCGTACATAGTTGGCTAATCTGTGACTAACGCACTAAGTGCTTCTTCCCCAGTGGCGAGAACAAGGTCATTTGGAAGAGATTCAATTCCAAGCCTCCTCTTATCAGGTTTGCTTTATTAGCTGTGGTGTCTGGGTATACACAGTATGCCTTACTCCTGCTGCAAGTGGAATTGTTTGCTGGGAGAGGAAAACATTCTTTGTCCTTGAGAAACCTTCAAAGTGAGTGAAAATTGCTGTGATGCAAACTCTGGGAAGCAATTTGTAAACCTTTGGGCCACCAGCATTGCTGTTTCACATCTTAGTGTCTGTCCTTCCTATTTCATCGTATTTTTTATCTTCCTTGTTGTATTGGAAGAATTATTTTGTTTGCTCTAGGAGGCCTAGGGATATGCTCTGAAGAGGAAAGTCAAAATGCCAAGGCAGTGTACTCTGGCAAGCGAGAACACTGTTGGAATTTAGGGAAAATTCCATAGAAAAGAAATTTCTTTGGCTAAGCTTGTCCCTTTTCCTCCTTTTTCCTGTAGTCATTTCTCTGGCAACCAACTGGCTAACATCCTTTTTACTTCTACCCTTCAAATAACCATCATCCCATACTATTATTCTACTGTGGATCCCTTGCACCCTCCTCAGAAGCATATGTGGTTTAAGGGCAACATTCTGTGTCTGTTAAAGTGTTGAGTAAATGTTTAATGAATTGAACTGAGTAAAAAATCCCTAAAGATTCCTAGGCACAGACTGTTTAGCCTTGGAGTTCTTAGTCAGTTCCCTAATACAAATGCTGTGTTCAAATTCTTCACGTCAGGATGAAGTCTTTCATTTTATCAAGAATGAGGGGAGGTGAATAGCCACTACGTTGATTTAAAGAAGGCAAATATTCTGCCTTACAGAGTATTCTAAGACATAAAGCAAAACAGCAAACTTTGAGAGATAAAATATTAAAAATCAGAAGTCAAAATTGTCTTTCCACATGTAAGTGAGAAAGAAAAGGAAGTTGCATAAAAGCACCCAAAAGACTCAAATTTTCCAATCTTCCCATACGGTTCAGAGGAAAAGGGGGGCACTAATATTGTCAAATATCAACCAGTGGGTAAAATTTAAGTTTTGGAATAATGAGGAGTGAAGTCTGTTGTGGCAATATCTGTCAGGTGAGACAAGTAAGGTGAGCCATGCAATGCAGCGCAGGGAGTGAACAGCATAACTGGCTTCAACTGGGCAGGAAAGAAATGCTGGAAGAGCCAAGCAGCAGCCAAACAAGTACAGCATGATCACTGCACCATGTGAAGCTCGCTTCATGAGTATCACAGCCACAAGCTGCCACAGCCCTGCCCTCAGTCCTGACTGCTAAGGTCCTGTGGTAGCAAATTGATAGAGTTTCTTTGCAAGAATCTTAAGAGATTTTATTGGAAGTCTGTTTTAACCCATGGATGGGAGGTACCATACCAATGCCAGCCTGAGCTAAAGGTTTTCACAAAAATTTATAAGCTCCAGAGTTGTAGTCCTCTGATAGGTTCCACCCCCATTCTAACACATCTGGTCACCTTCCTATAATGGAAAAGGGTGCAGTAAGTGGAATTTAGTGGAAAAAATTTGAACCCTCAACTCTTTCTCCTTCTTGCAAGAGGTCAAGATTACACTCAATACCTGGTTATCTTCTCTTTGTCTCCCTTGATCCAGTTCGCTCTTTTCTGCCCAGCTCTGTGCTCCATCAAGAATGACCTCTGTGTGGACTGATTCCCTTCTGGGTTTCCTTGTTGGATGCTTCCAGTTGTATTTCAACAACGAGAGGCATTGACAGGAGACTAGGGGAAAAAAGGAGAGAGGCTGGGATATTTCTTCCTTCCTCCCTCCATTACCATCTCTGGCAATCATTGTTCCCCCATCACTGCCTCGTCAAGTGGCCCCTCCTCTACAGTTCCAGCTCTCCGTGGATTCAGGTAAGGCTTTTCTTTCAGTCCCTTCAGCCTTTGTGGTAGCGATGACTTTCCGTTAATGTTGGCCTCTGAGTGCCTCTCCATTCCTTGTTTATTCTCTTCTCTCTGCTCACGTTTCTCACCTTTTTAAGGAACACCTCCACCAAAGTCTCTTTATTTGAATCATATGGTGGTGAATTCTGTTACCTGCTCTGGGGCCTGACTGATTCAATATCCAACCTAGAAGATCTCTTATTCTTTAGTTTCTATATAAGAAGACAACAGGAATTTTTCATTGTTCTGATTATATCCTTGCTTATAGGAGCCCGTATCATGAAAATATTTTTTGATGCAATTAAATGGGCGAAAAGGGGGAAAAAGAGGCATTGGGCAGATTCAAGGTCTTCTTAAGTCATTTTACCTTAATGTGGTGTGTTCATCAGTAAATGTTTTGGGAAATAAAACTGGAATAAAATTTTTGCCCCCACTAAGTTCACAAATAATTAACCTTTTGTTGGACCTTTTGTTATTAATAATAATTATTAAACCAAAAGTATATAGGAAAGCAGAGTCACAGAAGTAAATACTTCTAAAATCATGGCAGGGATGAGAGGTGAACTATAAATACTGCTGTTGGAATACATGCTTTTAAAGATACAGAAAAAGTTTGTCATGTGACACCGGTGATTGTGCTATAATTACTGCTGGCTAGTTCAGTTATTTTGTGAGTTTGAAACACTTTGCACGTGTCAAGAATTGTAATATTTGAAATGAGCTTTTAACACAAAAGCTGAAAACCTCTGAAAAGCTACTAAGAGAATGGAAGACATCTATTTAGTTCTTTGTATGATATTTTGCCTGGGATGGTGTACCCTTAAATACTTTTGGAGAGAAGTCATTAGATATGACCATAAAACTGAAAGAAATAGATGACTGTGGATTTTATTATACTTATTAATTTATTTGTTGACTTGCCTCTCAAATTTCCATCTAATAAGTTGTAGTTTCTACTGCAACTATAGGAATTAAAAAAAAATCAATGACACAGTATTTTTCTCCTCAAAGGTATTACAGTTTATTCAGAAGGCATGTGTGCATGAAAAAGCTAGAGGACATTTGTAAGGTGACATGTAAGCACTGACCAGATGTGTTATTCAGGATTCTTAGCTACAAGTGACAGAAACCTTAGCCAAGTGAGTTTACATAAAAGGAACTTATCTGTCCACACAACTGAGAAGTACAGGGAACAGAGCTGCCTTTTGGATAAAAGCATGCCATTAGGTCACTTATTCTCTCCCCATTCATCATCTCTTCTTTCTTCTGTGTTGGTTTTAAACTCAGGAAGTATTTTCTTAATTTGTGGTAGAGTTGGGTATTGGAGGAAAGTTATAAATTCATATTATCTTTATAGCTGAGAGTTCCAATCAAAAGAATATGCCTCTTTTCTGATACTTGCAGCTAAAGTCCCAAGAAAGGTTGTAATTGGTCTGAATTAGATCATGTGCCATCCCTGAATATCCTTGTGATCAAGGATTAGGGTGCTCAATTGGCTCATCTTGGGTCATGTGCTTATCCCTGTGGAAAGTGAGGATGGGATATAAGGGGTCATAAACTCAGATTTTCATGAAAATATAACAAGAAGAGGATGAGAAAAAGCAGAGTAAACAGACAAAAACTGTGATCATCACAGTCCTCTACCACCTGTTTCTTGACTGCTCAACAACCTTTCTTCCCACATGCAGCATTTCAGAATCCCACTGCATGGCAACGGACGTATCAGACTTACAATCAATGAGGTAAGTCATCGTCTCATCCAGGTGTTGCCTTCACCTCCTCTGTGCTTATCTGTGTTGACTTAATCCCTTCACATTTTAAATTTTGTCACTTGCAACATTCTCCTTCCTGATACTTCTGTATTGCTACTCTCTTGTATAAAATGACAGAAAAATGAGGGAAATGATTTTAACCCAAAAGAAACTCATTGACTCCTATAAATGAAAAGTTTGCAGTTGGATCTCAGGTGCCATAGATTTAGGGATTAAAATGATCCTTTCAGGACATCATCTTTCCCCATCTGAGCCCCATTTTCCTCATAGTTGGTTTAATTTGAAGGCAGACTTTCTTAAATGGTGGTAAAGCTGACTTCTAGTGTTTCTAGGCTTACCTCGTTGGCATAGCCAGCAATTCCAATGATTAGTGTCCACTTCTTTAAGGTTCAACAAAATTTCCAGGGATTGATCTGATTGAGTTGGGGAAGATGTCCATCCCTGAGCCAGTTGCTGCAGTTCGGTGTGGTGTGTGTGGGGTGTGTGTGTGTGCGCACATGTGCACGCATCGCGTGTGAGTGCTGGAGGTAGGGTAGGATAGATGGAGTACTCCAAATTGCTGGACTTGTGTCATATGGCTACCCTCAGTGGCAGTGATGATAGGGAGAGGTCAGCTCCACCTGGACCACATGGAATGGGTTTCACATGACAGTGAGATCCCACTTCCAGCAGAAATACCTTACCCAGAAAAATGATGCACACAAAGACCATAATGCCACACTATATAGTAAATGATAGAGTGAAGAAATTAGTCTTTATTGCACTCCTGTAAAGTTTCAGGTATCTGGTATGTTATTTCATATTTATCAAATAAATTTACTCCGAATCACATAGTAGTGAGTGGTACTAGTAGGATTTTTTGAATGTCTAGTAACTCATGGCATTTCAGTATGTTCCATGCCACTTTAAAGAAGGGGATCCTGAATTTCCTTCTTAGAAGAAATGTTAGATTTGGAAAAACTAGGGAGAGCTTTAGGGCATATGAAGAGGAAGATGGAATGGTAAGTGGAGATGGGAAAGAGGACATGCAAGAAATAAGGTTGGAGTTTAGTCTAATCGAAACTGAGCAGAGGATCCAGGGTGAAGCCATGAGTAGTGTCAGTGGACCATACACACTGGGATCCTTTCACAGAAGTCCTTAAATGCTCAGCTTGGATGTTTGGATTTGCCCTGAAATGTGATAAAAAAAAATTAAGAATTTTGAGCTCAAAATATTTTTGTTGGAAAGGATGTTGAGATTTTTACACAGGGGATTCTGGAGAAGGCACTAGAGGCAAAGAGATAAGGTGCCAGACTATTATCAGCCTCTTCGTGTGTGATGTAAGAGTCCGGACTAGAGAAGAGCAGGGGGAATTAAAGGCAAGATTCAGATGGATTATTTTGAAACTCTGGAGTACATAGGAGTACTGATGGAGTGTTCTAAAATGCAATTTCCTGGGATTCTCTTCCACACATTCAGATTAGGTAGGTCTGGAGTGGGGCACAGCAATGTGTATTTTAACAAAGACTCAAGATGATTCAGATGCAGGTCATTCACAGACCACAGTTTCTTTCAGAGGAGGAATAGACAGGTGTTTGATTAAGGATGAAGGGCAATCAGGCTGGGAGGAGAGGGGAGTCTGCTGCTGATGGTAATTGAAAGGTTGGGAAAGGCCCTTGATTGTAGGGAGAGTTGATGAATTCTGTTTAGATAATTCTTATTCACATTTATGTTTGAACTTGCGGTGTGTAAATTTCAGTTGGTATTTTCTGTGTGTATAAAGCTGTTGATAAAAAGATGTCCTGGAATGAAAACTATTATATATTTGTCCTTGATCAACAAGACTGGAATTGCCCTATGAACTTACTAGCTTTGGCTGGTTTGAGGCAGATTTTGACGTGGAATAGGGACGTGACTGTGGTAATGAACCATACTGAGGCTGCTGTGTTTTTCAAAATGTCTAGTTGGACATTCTTTTCTTGCCTAGGAATTATGACTTTCAAAACTAATCTAACGGTATCTGAAAAATCAAGATGAAGAGATTTTTTTGCTAGTATAATACGTAGATTCTCATATTCTCTTAGTACATCTCACAGTGGCCAAGGTATTAAGAATGTTACTAATGAATTTTTACCCCATTAAGGCAATGGTATTTCACGGGGTACATTATTTCTTTTAAGCTAAGCCTTTCTGTCAAGTTAATAGTACTCCCTTAATTTGCCAAAATAGTCTTAAGAAAGGCCCACTACTTTCTCATCTCTTTTATTCTCAGATCTGAGAATTCCTTTCTGGAGCTCTGTGAATTGTGCTGGGCAAGCAAGATATTTTTGTGACACTATCACTGCCTAACCTCTCATAGCTCCCTGCTACAGTTCCAGTTATTTCAGTGAGGGAGAGTAAAGTCTTCGTAAGTTGTTCAGCGTTTCTAAGTATCATATACTGAGGAAGCCTCTTCACCGAACACATTTTCTCTCCATGGTATTCTGGGTAGTTTCATGCAAGGTGATTTCTGTATGTTTACTCATAGAGGAAATGCCTTTTTACACAGCTTTTCTGTTTTGATGCTCACTCAGCTGAGATATCTGTTTGACTTGGTGGGGTTATGTGTTTATTTCTTTCATCTCAATTCGTGGTGACCCAGGTCAATATATATATTTGTACAGGAATAAATTAAATGAAAATTTACACCCCTCCTCTGGTATTTCCTACTTTGATAAATTTAGATTCAGTCATAGTTTACTTTTATCTGTTTTTTTTTTACTATAAAAGCATATAATTTTAATCCTTTGAGACTTTATACTCAATTCTGCTACATTTTGCTGTAGGCAAGTCCATACCACTATTATTTACCTTTCTCAAAAGGAAAAAAAATCACTAAAATAATAATGATTCAAGTATTTATAGCAGCTATTGATTCTTCACAGAACCTTTTCCTCCTTTCTGTTAAAGAGGTTTTTTTTGAGGCGGGGGGGGGGAAGGAGTTTATTAGGGTATGTTGTCACAAACAGCAGTGGTCCACACGGATGAGAGGTGCCTGTGTGAGAACTGAGGTGAAGAACATGGGACAAGTTCAATAGATTGTTAAGGAGTTTATTCTGTGTGACAAGATACATTATTTTAGTGCAAGTATCAGTCCAAGGAGATAATATCTTAAAGTTACATGACGTGTTTCATTCTCTGTTAATTCACTCTCTCTCTCTCTCCAATGTAATCTCTAAGTGCTGTTTTTCTAGGACATCAGGAAGGTATGCTAGATTACTATTTTTCTTATACCAAACATGAACTAAAATTGTTTCCTCACAAAATCCATGGATACCTAACTTATATAACATGTATGAGTCTATTGCTCTCAGTGGTTGAACTCTCTGTCCATCTTTCAGTTGACTGGAGAGTGGGAAACTTAACTTTGATTATGAACTCTACAAGAAGGCAGTCATCATAAAGTGTTCATATTGTTTCCTCTGCTGTTTTGTTCAGATCCCATGAACAACTTTTGAGGCTGATTAGGAGAGGTACTGAAGTCTCAAGCAGAACCATAAAAATACTCATAATTATGACTTGACAGATAATGCTGCCCTACTGAATTATCTTAGGCAAGTTGGCTCCCCTTGGTGTCATCTTTTTATAGCCCTGGACCAGTGTGCATTTGGTTATGTCTGTATTCTCTACTATGGCATCAAAGAGTGGTTGGCTACAACTTTAAAATAACCACACCCCCTACCCCCAGAAAAACTGAAGGTAACATAGCTATCAGACTAGTATAATTTAATTTAATTTTTATATATGGGGGTATATTCTGTTTTTTCACAAATAGGGAGAAGCTGGGCAATAAATGTTTGCATTCCATAATTTGTATCAGAAATGAAAATGTGTACCTTTTAGCAGAAGAAAGGCAATGTACCTAAGGGATACTGGTTTTTTTTATTCTTAATTAAGAAACCCACTATAGTCATATTTGGAAATTTATTCCACTTCTCTGAGCTTTAGTTTCCCTCTTCTGAAACAAAAATGTTAGAAGTCTTTATCATTTGACTTTGTAAAGTCTAATGAGAAAAAATTTTGACACAGGAAAATAGGAATAAAATTGGGGAAATGACTGGAGCTTAACATCAGTATTTTAGTAGTTTCAATAAATGATGATTATACAGAAGATGGGATATATTCTAAAACAGTGTTTGAATACAGTACATCAAAGTTTTAATACTTTTTTTTGAAATTATAGAAAACATCAATTTATACACACTATGTTTTTTTGGATATAAATATTGTGATCTGAGATTTCTTTGGTATAGTACTTTCCTGGTATAGTTGTTTTTCCCTAAGTTTTTCTTTTTAACCCTTTTGTTCCTACAATTTTCTTAGCTATAGTTTTTCACACTATGAAAGTCATCTATTGTAAGTATACAACTCAATGAATTCTGGTAAATTGATAGAATTCTACAACTATGACCACAATCCACTTTTAGAGCTAAAGGTTCCCTCATGCAGATGATCTCCAGTTCCATTGTTGTTCTGCTTTCTGTCTCTATAAATCACCCTCTTATGGGCATTTCATATAAATGGAATCAATATGTAATCTTTATTCCTAGCTTTTCCCACTTAGTACAATATTCTTGAGATTCATCCCTGTTGCTGTATATATTAGTAGTTCATTGCTAGTTGTTGCTGAATAAAATTTACCAGATAAGCCATCTGGGCTTGGAGTTACCTTCTGGGGACTGTTTTCAAATTGAAGTCAATTTTCTTAATACATAAAAGCTATTCAGATTTTCTGTTCTCCTATGTTAGTTTTGGTAATTTGTGCCTTTCTTGAAATTTTCCTATTTCATTTAGGTTTTTGAAAGTACTGCCCAAATTTGGTGGCACAAATCAACAACTATTTTATTATACTTAGAGATTTTGTAGATCAGGAGTTTGGACACAGTACATCCAGATTGGCTGGTTTATTCTCAGAATGTCTGTGTTTCATCTGGAAATGCTGAAATGATTGGTAAGTGAAATCCTCTGGAAAGCTTCTCTCACAAATCTGACACTGGTACTGAGATAACCTAGAGTCTGGGCTTCACTGAGTCTGTTGACCAGATCACCTACATGTGACCTTTCCAGGTGTGTATCTTCCTGGTCCATCTCTGCTCTAGCATCAAACAAACACTGATCAGCTTTCAGTCATGATAGATTAGGTTAATATTTTATAAAATTTAATAAAAATAGGTATAATGTATGTACACTTTTAGTGCCTGGAATTTTTTTGTTGTTGTTGAATGTGTCCCCAGTTGGTTTTATTTATTAAGCTGTATATTAGTATGTGAATATACAACATTTTATTTATCCATTCAACTCTTGATAGAAATTTGGATTGTTTCTAGTTTTAGGTAATTATAAATAAAGCTGCTAAGAAGATTTATGTACAAGTCTTTGTGTGGATAAATGTTTCATTTCTCTTTCATTTCTCAAGATCACTTTATTTCCTGTAACCTTGGCAAACATTGGTTCTAGTAACTTTTGTTTGTTCCATAATGCTTTCTACATATGCTATAATTTTGTTTGCAAATAAACAGAACTTTACCTCTTTCTTTTCAATCAATTTGCCTATGTCTTTACCTTACTTAATTCCTCTGGTTAGTACTTTGAGTACATCATGAATGGTAGTGATGAGACTGAACATTCTTTGCTTTCTTCCTCATTTTAAGGGAAAAGAATTCAGTATTTCATAATAAGGATGATGTTAGCTGTAGGTTTTCTTATAGATCCTGTTTATCAGGTTGTGGACCTTTCCATTTGTTACTAGTCTGCTAGAATTTTATAATGAATGGTTATTATAACTTGTTGTATGACTTTTCTGTACCTATTAGATGATCATGTGGATTTTCTTTTAGTCTGTTAATAAAGTGAATTATAGTTGATTGATTTTCAAAGACTGAGGTAGCCTTGCATTCTTGGGATAAACCCCAATTGTTAATACATTATTGTTTTTATATATTGTTGATTTGATTTGTTACTATTTTGTTAAAGACTTTTGCATCTGTATTTGCATCTATGTTGAGAGGGATTTCCCTGCAGTCTTCTTTCTTACAGTGTCTTTTTCTAGTTTTGGTTTAAGGGTAATGTTGTCTTCATAAAATTAGTTGGGAATTTTCCCTTTATTTATTTTGGAAAAGTTATTATGGAACTGTATTAGTCTTTTTAAAATACTGGCTAGAATTCACAAGATAAGCCATCTGGATCTGGCTAGAGTTACCTTTTGGGAAATGTTTTAAAATTGAAATAGGTTTTTTTTGACACGTAAGAGCTATTCAGATTTTCTATTTCTCCTGTGTTAGTTTTGGTAACTTCTGCCTTTCATGAAAATTTCCTGCTTCATTTAGGTTTTTGAAAGTATTGCCATGAAGTTGTTCATAAATTTCTCTTACTGTTCTTTTAATATTGGCTGATGGCTATTTTATCAAACTGTTCAATTTATTGGTACAAAGCTATTCATAATATCCTCTGGTTATCTATTTATCAGTCTGTATGTTGTGTAGTGATTTGTTCTTTTTTTTAATTGACATTGATAATTTGTGTTTTCTCTTTTTGTTCTTATTCTAACTAGAGCTTTGTATCTCCTAATTATTTTCAAAGGAGAAGTTTTGGGATTTTTTTTTTCCCTCTACTTTTATTTTATATTTAACTAATTTATTCTCTTATTTTGATTATTTTTCTCCTGCTTACTTTGGGTTTAATTTTCTCTCAAGTTTTTTTAAAGTAGGAGATGAGATAAAGATTTTAGATCTTTATTTTTTACTAATATAAGCAATTATAGTTATAAATTTTTCTCTAAACATAATCCTAGTTGCATTGCATATGTTTTAATTATTGTGTCTTAATTTTCATCCAGTTCAAAATATTATCCGTGCATACTTGGAGGAATTTGCATTTTGCTTTTGTTGAGTGGCATACCCTGTAAACACCAGTTGGGTCAATTTGTATGATAGTATTTTAAGTCTTCTACATTTTTTTATTGCTTTTCTTTCTACTTATTCTCTTATCACTGAGACAAAAATGTTGAAATTCCACCTGTAATTTTGGATTTGTCTGTTTCTTCTTTCATTTGAACCACAAACTGTGCTTAGTAATGAAGATGATTTTTGTTCTGGTGCAAGCTCCTTATCCTTTTACAGCATGGTAACAATCAGATACCAGATAAGCACCAGTAGTACATGCATCACATTTTTAGTATCTGTTCTGAAATCACCAATAAGCTATTATGGGTATACAGAAAGCCTTCAAGTAACTATGCGCTTGGAACTTCAACATGAAAGGATAAAGTCTTAATATGGAAATGAGACTGTTTAAATAACTAAAACTTACTGAAAATTAATTGAGATGTCACTAGAGAGGCCAATATCCAGTAGGGATAAAGAGATCTGACAGGTTGCAGTAATTTTTTAAAAATAATCATTTTATTTTTACAGTCTAATTAGTTAACACTTCCTACTAAAATGATTAAACTTGATATAGCAGATTCTCAGCCTAAAGCAGTTTAAATGTAAGCCAACTCAGTTGTTACCTCAATACTTAATTTACAGAAAACTGAGGTTTAGAGTTCAAGTTCACATAGAATATGGTGGAACTAGGATCTGCAATTACTTTGCATTTCTCAAAAGCCCATGTTCTTAACCACTTCACTATGCCTCACTGTTTCTCTAAAATTATGAGATCCTTGGCAAGGCTCTTTCTTTCTTGCAGTATGTAAGAATGCCTAAAGATACCTTAACTGAGAGCCATTCCTTAATATTACAAGTGTTCTTTTATTCTGATTCCATGACAACTAAGCAACCTTCTGATAATTTGGTTCTCTCTGTTGTTTTCCTATAGATTGAGAGTCAGCTGGTCATGTCAATGTGAACATTTGATATAAATGACAGATTTATTTCTTCACTGTGAACTAATACACTGCCATTCTGCTTTACATTGGTCTCTGGGAACTTGTCCTGGAGAGACAGATCCATTTTTAGTAGACAGATAAAAATCAGTTTTATGAATCCACAAAGCTGAAGACCAGACTAATCTGTGTTGGTTCACACTGTTGGTGAAGTGCCGTGATATCTGAAACCGCAGTACTTACAGAAGCATAAAAAAAGGTAGGAAGATAAAATTATCTGAAGGAACCAGGGTGGAAACAAATAAAATGTAAAGATAATATGAAGCCAGATACAAGGTTAGTACACAAACTGTATGCCATAGAATCTGCCATATTGCTAGTGACAGGCTTTAAATTAGAGTCTGTGCTACTTAGAAGGCAAATCAAAGTGGGGAAACATGATAAGGTAAGGAGTCATAACAGTGCTTTTCTTTTAATTTGTCCCTTTCTGAACTAACACAAGTTAAACATGATTATTACAGAAAAATTTTAAAATGGGTAACAATTCTTATTAATCTTATATAACCCCTCCACCCACAACTAATCACTTTTAACATTTCAGTGTGATTCAATGTTGGAAAACATTCATTTACCCCAACTTCCATTTACATAAATCTATATTAAAAATAGAATCATATTACCCATACTCTTTTTAGTTACTAATATGTTGTGACTGTTTTCCTAAAAGATATTAATCATTATTTTTGCTGAATACACAGTGTCATGAATGGATAAGTCACAGTTTATTTAGCATTATAATTCTGTTTGACTCAGATATAGATAGAATTTATAGACAATGCTGTGATGAACACCCTTGTACATCTCTACCCATGTAAGCAATTATTTCCTTGGGATAAAGTTTAAAAAGTGGTTTGGAAATCCTATTACACTTTTCACCATGGCATATGATCTAGCCCTTAATAATTTTTTTATACTATTTTTGTTATGTTACTCTTGTTTCGACAACAAGATGTCTTTTGAGGGGAAGTTCTGTGTTACGAATAATTTTGCCTAGCATAATTCTAAACCTGTAGTGAATATTCTATAAATATTGGTTGATTATAATCCTGATAGGTTGAGGTGGGAAGAGAACAAAGCCAAAAAAAAAAAAAAAAAAAAAAGATGGATGACATGAAAATATGTGTCATTATCATTGAGAAAATGAAGTCACTCATTTAAGATTGGAGAATCAAACCATTTCAAAAGTATTTTCTGGTAATTTATGTCTCCTTTTTAAAGCCATGTTTTAATTATTTATCAGCTTTTATTTTTTTATGGGTCTATCATTAATTTGTTATTTCAATAAGAAAGGTCTATATAATCTTTCTTCTTGCCCTGAATTAATATTCATCCTTATCAAATACTTTGGTCATGGCTCAGATGTTACTGTGAAATTGGGAAGAGTACAGCATTGTTCTGCTACGCTTTTGAAAAACTGCTGTCTCTTTTATATTAGGTAAATAGACATAGTTCCAAAAAGAGATATACATTTCCATTCTAATTCTTTTCATGCTGATGTTACATAAAGCATGTCCTGAGAGCCAAGAATGAACAAAAACTGCTTCTTAAAGAAGAAAGGATAAAGCCAGATAAAGACATCAAAGCTGTTGCCAATATATTTTATCCTGAAAGAAACAAGAAATTACCAGGAAGGATCAGAACTTAACGGAAAGGGGTTACTGTCACAGATCCTCCTGAGAATTTCAGAAGGGAGTAGAGAATTTTCAGGGGAGGAGATATATATATCCAACTGACAATGGTCCTGTGAAATTTTCTAGTTAATGCAAATGAAAGACAAGAGCTTTAATATATCTACTGGGTAACTGATGCTTCAAAAATCAGGGAAACACATGTAAAAATGCATAAAGTGAAAATATCTAGGGCCAGATTTTGAAAAACTTTTCAAGACACTTTCAAGATTTCTCAAAGTACAGTTTCAGGTTCAGTGCAAACTCACTGGAAACTAATTTCACTAAGAACCAGCATCAGCTCATTGTTAGGGCTATGGTTTCCCATGGTGCCAGGTACTGAAGAAGCATTTTTTGTTATTTTGTAATATATCATTTGTTCAATAAGTTTAAAGCTTCCGCTTCCTGCAAGGCACTGTGTGCTAGGGAATAGAGGATTCAAAGATGTTTGAGATAATTATTATGCCCTTAAGGAGAAAACAGTTGTAGAAAGTAACAATTGCTGACATCTTTAAGAAAGCTTATAAAAATTAATTTAAACCAAATTGATGACTTACAGTGAGAACTAAAATATCCTATAGCTTTAGTTTTAAGGAATATTTTCTTCTAGCTTTACCTCTGATTTCTCTTCTGTGACCTGTGTGAGAATTGCCACTTTCCCCTTTGGCCCTATTCGACTGTACTGTGTGTGTACTGCAGAACCTAGTGCCATTAGGAGTGTAGGACAGTTGAAAGTCCAGGATCTGGAATGGGGAACTTAGGTTAGAATACTTCTCCCAGCACTTGTCAGTTTTGTGATGTGAGCAAGTCTCATAGTCACCTTCTACCTCAGTTTTCTATTCTGTGAAATGGGATAATAAGATTGACTTTATTGGGTTGACATAATGATTAAATAACATTATAAATCATTTGGCAAACTGCCTAGCAATAGTGTTAGCAGATAGAGGGACCCCCCCTCAATTGGAAAGCCCACCAAGTGGGTAGGCAAGCCCTGCCAGATGTGTGGGTTCTTGCCCGCTGACTGAGAAAGAATTTTCAATAGAGGCAGAGGGACAAAGTGGAAAAAAAAAGAGCTGCTTTTATTGCTCAGAGAGAAAACACTCGAGCGGGGAGCCGTCAACCAGGTAGCCAGTGGGGACAGCTCCAGCCCCTGATGGTGCCATAGGGTCTTCTGTTGGAAGGCTCTGCCACCCTTATCTTCATTCTGGTAGTGCCAGTCATCTTCTGTTATTGGCTCTTTTCTCCCATGGAGCTCAGCCCTAAAACAGAAACTTCAGGAGGAGATAGAGAACAAAGAGATACTGAGGCATGTCCTTGGGATTGATGTGGCAGTTGTGGGACATAAAATGTCTTGTTGTATGGCTATGTCCTTGGAACCAAGGAGCCAGCCGCAGGATAAGAGAAGTGGCCTGCCTTTCATCAGCCTGATACTTCCCCTTGTTGGAGGCCAGTCAGGGTCAGTAAGCCTGTCTTGTCACCTCTCTCAATAGTAAGCACACATTAAGTGATACTACATCAAATAATATTGCCTCTGTTTAGAACTCTCTAACTGCTTTCCATTGCACTTAGAATCAGAACTGCCCCTTGTGACTTAAGGTGGCCTACAAGGCCTTAGGGAACTCTGTCCTCCACTGGTCTTAGTGCCTTCTTACACTGCTCTTTCCCTCTTTCCGTATTTCTCAGTCACCCTGGCCTTCTTGCTGTAACTGGATGATGCTAAGCGTCCTCCCTCCAGGAATCTCTAAACTTATTTTCTTTTTTATCTACAAAAACTCTTCAACAAGATTGTTGAGTGGCTTGCTCACTCTCATATTCACACAGAGCATTTTTAATGAAGTTTCGGTATCAGTGCCATTTCCTTATACCCGCTTCAACTGCTATCATATCCAGTGGTAACTCCCCTCCGGGATGTCCCTTTCCTCTCACTAGTGCCCTGGTTGCTTTTTATCTCCTATGCCACTTAGCACTTCTTTGTTTGCTTATTTATCTTTGTAATATAATATACAGATAAACATCTTTGATATGTAGAAATAGGTCACTAGGTTTAAAATCAAAGGGGACTAGTCCATTCAGTAAATCACATGCTCATCAGTGCTTCCAATGACTGTGTGTTTTCATTTGTCTTACTGTTTCTTGGGAGGCAAAGCTTTAGATAGCATTTCCACTTGATCTGAGGCAAAAGATTCATATTTAAAATAGTTGAAGCTTCTATTGTGATGGTAGCCTTCTCTGCGTAACAAAATAATGAATACAGTAGATTCTAGACATTTACACATTTAAGATTCATGGCTTTAACTATTTGCCAGTGATGTGGAAAATTCTTAATACTTTACTGAAAGAAATTTGATTCAGTTTCCCTGTAACTCTAGTAACTGAAGAGAATCAGCTAAGTGAGTTCATCTAGCAAGCACTCAATCTTTTAGTGTTTTGCTGCTTTAAATCCCAAAAATGATACCAACTTGCTTATTTTGTGAATATTTTCCATTAACTAAGGGCGAAAATTATATCAAAATTTGATAGACAAACTATGATGTGAGATACTGCCTAGGAAATATAGGACTGGTTGGAAATACGATTCAAAAGAAAGAAGGAGGCTGCATAAATATTATGTAATCAGATTTGGAGGTTTCCTAAGGCATATTTTTATGACATTATTCTCAACCTATTATTTGGAACGCATTCTTTATATTTTGTTAATATTAAATACTAAGTTGTTTGGATTTAGATAAATATTTTTGTTTTAGTTTTTAAGCATATTTATGGCATGTTTACCATGAGGATGGATATTGAAAATATCGAATTCTTACTAATGATTGGCTTATTATTTTATTTATGTAACTTCTTTGAAGTGCAGGGACATGAAATTTTATTACAAGTATTTTGACTGTATTTAAATTGTAGTCAATAAAACTGTTTCAAAACCTTTGCATTTCTACTTTTGGTTACGTTAATAGTGGCAGGTTTCACAGATGTAATTGTATTTGCAGCAATAGTCTCATGATAACTTAAGAAAAGTTCAAAGAAGGAAGAATTCACTGAGTTCTTAATAGACTGCATCTTAGTGTGCTGCTCATAGGGTATTTTATAATTTTATTATGTAGTATCTCACAACTTGTTAGTGAGGGGGAGTTTGTATACATCAGACAATTAGAATACAGTCAAAGAAGAAGAACCATTTGAACTTAACCAAGCACCAACGTGTGTGATGAGTACAGTAAAAGTTCAGGGAAAGTTTAATGGAAGATTTCAGTCTAAGAACAGATCTTGAAGGCTTGGTTCTTCTGTAGAACTTGATAAAGTGGAATAGACCAAATGGTTCATAAAATCATAAGTGAAACTGTGAGTAGTGAACTAGTGTGATTACTGTAAGAAACCGAAGAGGTCAGCTGGTCTGTGGAGAAGGCACAGGGGAGGGAAGCTTCAACCGACTCCTGGGGCCTGACGATGCCTGACCTACCATGCATATCCTTGTCCAGGAAGGAGTCTGGACTCTCTCCATTATGCAGTGGGAAGTCAATAAGGTTTATGAGTACAAGACAGTCACAGTCCTGAAGATTTTTTTCATAACATGTGTCCAAATAACTTTAAATAAATCCACACGTGTATTTACCTTGATCCAAACAAATACTTACAGAAGGACAAGAAATTCCGAGTTTGGATACTGTTTAACTAGATTTTCTTCTTAGTCTAACATTTTATAAAACTTCTGAGGTAAAGGTATAGCCTTTACTCAAGTCTTGTAATACTTTTATTTTTAAAAGAATACATGCTAAAATTAGACCTTTTGATGTTTGTAATTTGGTTAAAGTGTGCAGTTTTCCAGGGTGACTGAAGATCATAGGATGTTGACCTCAGAGCTGTAAAATATAATTCTGAGATGATCTCCAAATTAAGAATGGGAATTTGTTTTCTTGTTAGTGTGGATGCGAATATTTGAACAGTAGCACACACACTGTGGCTAGAGCTCTATAAGTAAAAATAAACTGGAGGTTTTTGCCAATATCTACATAATTAATAAAGGATTTTTAAAAATCTGGTGAAGGAAGCTCTGGTAATTGACTATGTATAATTTATGAAATTCTTATTTTTCTGGAATCACAAACAGGGAACTCTCTGAGGACAGTAATGCTAAATTACAGAATTCTGCATAGATAGTGTGACATTTACTCAGAAAAAAATTAGATCTAGGACAAAAGTTGAGAAAAACAGCTATCAGTTGAAAAAATTATAAAGAATGGGAAAGTATTTTAGAGGACATTCTTTGTCTCTACTCTCTACAGGGAATCCCTTATGTTCTAAAATCTGTGCGTGATAGAAAGTCATTTGAATATTGCTTTATAATACTTCCTAAATATTCCCTAAAGGATTTGTTTATTTTAATATATCCATGGGATGTTTTCAAAGAATGTATAATGACATGAGAAAATGATCACAATGTGAATGGAAAATGGAAACAAAATTGTAAATACAATACCATTTCTATTTTGTAATTAAATTAATTAAACAAATATATACAAATGAGTTTTAGGAAATATATCACAATACTTTTGGGGGGTTCTTAAGTTGTAATTTATTGAAAATTTCCCCTGCATAAATATGTATTTTCCAAATTCTTAACATTGAACATTTACTCATATTTGCAGGGCAGGCCTACAAATGGTCTACTTATGGCCATGGCTCTTATTTTTTTTATAGAAGTTTCAGTTTTTGTCTCAGATTTGTATATACTTTCTGTGTATCAAGAAAAAAATAATCCTGGAATGTTATACCAATTTCACAAATTAGTTTTTCATTACACTGTTATGTGTAGTTTTAAATCACCCTCAATGATGAATCTTTTTCAATTTTAGGAGTTTGTTTTGCCCATTCTGATTGCAATATACGTGGTGACAAATTTTCATTCATGATTGATCTTAATGAAAATGTAGATCTGTTTTATTAGTTCAAGTTTATACTTCGTATCTGAAAGTACAACGTGATGAATACATTAAAATTACAAAGCAACAGATAGCTGCCAACCCAGCAACATGTACTAGGGTTGAAGAGAAGTGTATGTTGCTTCACTTAAGCTGCAAATGCTGTTATCATTCAGCATGCAATTGTCAGTTTTCAATGCCAGGATGGAGAAAGTTTGAAATCCAGGTCGCTGCTTACTTTGTCAAAAAGTTAAAGACTCAGTTATGGTTCATTTTAATAGGTGAACGCTAGGAGCTGGCTGGCTGGCTAGACAATTTCATCTTTCTTGAAGGCCTAGATACTTATTCCCTGAGGATTAGTTGGCTTTGAGTATAGTGTTTATGAAACGTATAAGAAGTTGTTCACATAAGTAAAGCTTAAAGGTGTGAACTCTGCATTGCTGAACAATACCTTTTTTTTAAGACCCCCCAGCATGAAAATAAGCATATTTTTTAAAATGGAAAACAAAACAAAACAAAACAAAACAAAACAAAACATAATGTTCAGTGTCTGCTGAATTTTTCAGTGAACTTAAAATGTTTTCAAAGGCATTTTAATGTCTTTATGATTTACATTTGCTCTGAGGATCCTGAGGATAGAGAAGATACATCTGAAAACATAGTAATGTAGTTAATATGCTTTAAATACTCTCTTGGGAGTAGGGATGGACAGTTGGACCCATTGTGAGTGCCAGTGTAGTCTATTTTATGGGAATGGATGTGCCTTATAGAATAACTTGGTGCTATTGTGTAATTCAAGTAAAGTGAAAAAACAGGGGAGTATAAATTCAGGCTATGGTTTTCAGTTAATGTTTTACTGAAATAATCCTAGAAAAGTTGTTAGCAGACTAGTATAATGGAAAGAATGTCATATTTTATCTTTTCAGGTTGTGTGACACTCTCAACTTTATTTTTTTAATCTGTAAAGTAGTGATACTACTATATTTTACAGTTATTGTGAGGATTGAATAAAATGTATAGCATGCCTAGGGCAGTACCTGGTATTTTTGAAGATTCAGCAAATAGTATTTTATATAAATGTTTCTATGTCTTCTTTCTCTTTAGCCGTGGGTTTAACCTAGGGTCTTTGGACATTTAGGGGATAATGAATGTTCACCATTTAGAGAACTTCCTAAATTCTATGCAAATTTTAAGTGTGTGTTTATTTCTGAGAGGGTATAGTGCTTTCATCAGATTTAGAATCTCACTGTTAAAGCTCCTGATTACAAACATACATGTTAAACTCCATTCAGTTTAACAGCCAATTTATCTTATAGTCTAGTTTAACAATTTAATTGTAGACATTGTAATAGAATGAAATTAGAAGCCAGACCTGTGAGTATAGGCCTGGTTTTGGTAAAAAAAAAAAAATTGCAAAAGTGACTAATTTAAAAATGAAACATTTATTCCATAGATAGATTTTTTACAATGTCAAGAATAAAATGCATTTATATAAAATTTTCTTAGTTTTGGATTCAGTTGACTGATGTTTTGTACAAAATCATACAAAATGAGACCTTTATTATGGCCATGGGAACAATAAGAATCTTCAACATTTCATATTAAATGTATAATGTAAAATGTATCTACAAAATATTTTATCTTGTTTGGTGTTTTAAGTCTTTAAATTGAGATCTTTGAGTCTTTGGTTTTTAGATATCATACTTAAGTATTTGCAATATGTAAGGCCTCTCATGTTATGCCTAATAATTTTAAGACCTAGGTATATGCTAAATATTTGCTATTTTTTTCCAGATTTGTTGAGATATAATTGACATTTACCACTGTATAAGTTTAGACTGTATAATGTGATGATTTGATACATACATATTGCAAAATGATTGCCACAGTATGATTAGTTAACACTTCCGTCACCTCACATAATTACATTTTTTGTGTGTGTGAGGTGAGAAAATTTAAGATATATTCTCTTAGCAACTTTTGAGTGTAGAATATATTACTGTGAACTATAGTCAGCATGTTATACATTAGCTCACTAGACATTATTAATCTTGTAGCTGAAAGTTTATGCCTTTTGACCAACATCTCCCAATTACTCTAACCCCACACTCCTGGCAACCAAAATTCTACTGTTTTTATTAGTTCAGCTTTTTCAGTTTCCACATTTAAATGTGATCAGTCAATATTTATCTTTGTCTGACTTATTTCAGTTAGCATAGTGCTCTCAAGTTCATCTATATTGTCTCAAATGATAGTATTTCCTTCTTTCTCATGGCTGACTAATATTCCATTGTATATATGTAATACACCTCTCTAGCCATTCATCTATAGATAAACACTTAGGTTGTTTACCTTGGCTATTTTGAATAATGCTGCAATGAACAAGAGAGTGCAGGCATCTCTTAGAGATCCTGATTTTATTTCCTTTGTATATATAACCAGAAATGGGATTGCTAGATCATATAGTAGCTCTATTTTTAGTTTTTTGAAGACTCTCCATTGTGTTTTGCATAGTGGTTGCACCAATTTACACTCCACCAATAGTACATAAAGATTACCTTATTTCCACATGTTCACCAGCACTTATCTCTTATCTTTTTGATAATAGACATTCTAGCAGGTATGAGGTGATATCTCTTTGTGGTTTGATTTGTATTTCACTGATGTTTAGTGATGTCAAACACCTTTTTATGTACTTGTTGGACATCTGTATGTACTCTTTGGAAAAATGTCTATTCAAGTCCTCTCCCCATTTTTTAATTAGATTGTTTGCTTTTTGTTATTGAATAGTAGAATTTCTGTGTATATTTTGGGTATTAACTCCCTATCAAATATACACTTTGCAAATATTTTCTCCCATTCCATATTTCTGCCTTTTCATTTTGTTGATGGTTTTCTTTGCTGTGCAGAAGCTTTTTACTTATTTACTTTTGATTTTGTTACTTGTGCTTTTCACATCATTACCAAAAAATCATTGCCAGATCAATATGAAAGAGCTTTTCCCCATCTTTTCTTCTAGGAGTTTTATGGTTTCAGGTCTTATGTTTAAATCTTTAGTCCATTTCAAGTTAATTTCTACGTATTGTATAAGATAGGGGTCCAATTTTGTTCTTTTGCATGCAGTTATCTAGTTTCCCAACAGTTTTTATTGACAAGACGGTCCTTCCCCATTAAGTATGTTTTGTTCTCTTGTAAAATATTAGTTGATCATATGCATAAGCATTTATACCTAGGCTCTCGATTCTGGGCTCTTGATTTCATTGGTCTGTATATCTATTTTTAGGCATACCATAGCTGTATGGATAATTGAAAAAATGTAAGTGCCATTTTATTAAGATTAGGGAAAGAGCATGTTTTAGGGAATAATTAAATCGAGACTTTTGCTTGCATTATGCTAAATATGGAATTTGTGTTAGATATTAAAGTGGAGATGTCAAGTAGACAGTTAGAAATGGAGTCTAGGGTTCAGGGAAGAGATCATACTTAATGCCATGGGATTAGCTAAAATCACCTGGCAAGTGTGTATAGATACACAATAGAAGAAGTCTGGAGAAGATGAGGAAATTCCAACAAGATACTGAGAAGCTACAGCCAATGAGGTAGTAGGAGCCGAGACAGGGGTGAGGGGGTGGTGTTTCAGTAAGGAGGACGTGATTAAGAGGTGGAGTCCTAAGAAAACCTTGAGCACTGACATTTGCATTTGCAATGTGGAGGTCATTTTTGACCTTAATGAGATGGTGGAAGTATGATGAAGTTATCTTTGGTGTTTTTGTTTTCCTTATAAAATTAAAAGTGAAGAAATTAAGTTAAGAGTTAGAAGGGAATATGAGATTTTGGATGTTATCAGAGAAAGATGAGACATTGTCATCTTGGAGAGAGCAGGAGAATAACTGTACTATGGCACTTTCATGGAATTTCAGGCAACATTACCTTTCCCCTTGAGGCCTGTGACCATGTACTTAAGGTGAGACCAGCATGGCTCTAGGATTTTCTTTAGCAAGTTTCAGCTTTTCAGGTAAAGGTAGGAAGGAGGTGAGAACTGGAAGTAACCAGAGTTGGAATCTTGCCAAGTTAGTATACTGAAGGGAAAGATGGAGAAAGAATTGTCGGGATGAACCATGAAATCTAAATAGGGCAAGGATGAAAAAAAAAACTTATGAAGAAAATGATAGAGAAAAAAATTAGTGGAAAATAATTGTTGGAGTTGGGATAAAGAGGATCCAACAATACCTTAGCTATGGAGAATGGGGTATTAGAAACTAACACTGGAATGAGTGTGGTTATTGGTAATTAACAAGTTGTGTTTCCTGAGTCAGGCGATTTTGTTGATGACAGACTGAGTTTCTCAGGGCAAAGTGGAAGAGCGCATGGAAACGAGAGAGGACTGGGGACATGTGTTAGATGAGGAAAGAAGGGAGATGTATCACAGGGATCTCAGTGATAAGGACTTAGAGTCATAGACTTCTTAAAGTTTCTGAATGCAACCAGGGCCTGGGGAACTAGTCTTAATAGTGTCTTCAGAGGCGATAATCAGATCTAATTAGAATCTCCTTCTAAGTCAGTTGTTCTCAGCCTTGGCTACACATTAGAATCACCTAGGAGAACTTAAAAAATTTCCAATGCTCAAGCTTTACCCCAAACCAATTAAATTAAAATCTCTGGGAGTGGGACCCAGACATCAGCATTTTTGAAAGTTCTCCAAATGATTCAAATGTGAAACTAAGGCTGATAGCCAGTTTTCTAATTTGTGAGGCCAGAAAAAGCAGCAAGAAGTTTTGACTCAAGCTGAGGCTCCGCATGCTAAGAAGACCGCCTCCAGTGCTGTCTGCACATAAGGTGGGGGTCAGATTTGCCCTCCTCCTGGGTCTGATCATCTAACAAGCTAAGGTTTATGAGAGAAGCAAACCAAATGACTCAAAACAGTCCAGTAAATGTGTTTGTGTATATTAACTAGTAAAAAGTAAAAAAGAAAATTTTCTCCCCAAGAGCTGAACAATCACAGGACAGGACATTTCGATGTCAACAGGTCATCAATGACATTGTCATTGAAATGTCACAGGACAACAGGTCATCAATGAAATGGCAATTGATGATCTATACATCATTCTCAGCGCTCTTTAAGAACTTTTACTCTTTGGGAAGAACGTCAGGTGAAAGGTTCACAGCACAACTTTTCACGGTTAATTAGCAGTTAGAATCGCCTCAAGAAATGGAGTAGGGAAGAGCAGATGGACTTGTACCTGATCTTGGGGGCAGTAATTTGTATGTCCCAGCCATTAGTCTTGGTTGCTAACAACATCATCTGGAGGAAACACAATCTTATATTTTTGCTTATTTTCCATTTGGTTGCTAAATAATTTAACCCCCAAATCTAATTTCTGTTAAAAAAAAAAAAGAAAAAACTAAATTAAATCTTTATATCAGAACTATTTAATTCATAACATGTTGCCATTATAATCTCCTGGCATTGGTGTAAGGTCTAAAACACATCTGGTTGCTTTAAACACTCAGTGCTGATATGCTCTGGTAAGTGAAGAATTTCTACCTGCAAATTACAAAGAACGCATCATGTTTTACTGACATCTCAATATAATAACTTACAGAGGAGTAAAGGTTTTGTTGTCAGATTTTAAAAAGAAAAATCCTTTTATTTTAAAACTTATCTCTATAATGGTCCTGATTTTTGAACAAAACTGGTTGTATTATTTAGAAAGCCAGGATTGTCCGTTTGTTGTGGAAGCAGTTTTGCTGTATTTTAAAAATAAATCTTTACTCCACAAACATTTATAGCACTCTGAGAATGTTTTACATTTTCTTTACTAGTGCCATAGCTTTTGAAATTGAAATGTAGAAGTAGGGTCTGCCATAAACTCTTTTGCATTTTGTTAAATCTCTGGGTCTACATGGCAACACTGACCTAGGGGAGAATGATAAGTTTTCCACCTTCCTCTACTTGGAAATGTGTGTTAGCTCTCTTTGGAAAGAAGGCATTACTTGCATTTAATTTGTTATTATTTTCCCAGTTGGAGTGACAGAGAATGCTGGGTGACCTTTGTAGGGTTACTTACTGTCTTCATGAAAATGTTCTCCATCTGAAGTAGAGAAAAATACCTGCTGAGCTAAGGAATATGGTGAAGACAATGCTTGTCAAACATTTTTGTGCTACTTCTCAGAAAGAAGTCAACCGTGATAAATAGACTTTCAGAACAAGTTTTCTGAAATTCACCTTGTGCCAAACTTTTCCAAGTTCATCTACTCTTCATTAGGCTTTTGCACTCCAGTTAAGCCATGCTGATGAGTCAGAATTGGCTCTAGGCAAAATATTGCAGTGAACAGTTTAAATTTCTACCTTGTCTTTTTGTGCCTTTCTCCTTTATACCTCTACAATGTGCCTATGAATTTTATCTTCTTTTTACTCCAACATACACAGCACCAGATACAATTCCACTTTTCCACACAAGGGCTGCATGTGCCAAAATCAGCCCTATTTCAAGCCTTTGTTACTAAAAAAAAAAATGGTTTGAACTCTACCCCAAACCAATTAAATCAGAAACTCTGAGGTTGTAGCTTGGAGGATATTTAGGCTTAAAAACACCCCTGAGTCTAATGTAAAGCCTTGGCTAAGTGTCACTGTCTTAAGCCAAAAGCCATGGATTCTTAAGAGTCTAGTTCTAAAAAATTAGCAGATGAGTAAAGAAGATATTTGTAGACCAGAAATCCTTACAGGCTTTTTATGAGCCCCAAACTAAAGAGAGGACATTGTCTCAACAGCCTGAAGGATGACTGCAGCTAAGCTAACAATGATATTTTACATTGCTATGAAATTCCTCAGTGGCCATGACCACTGAGTGACCATTATTTTCTTTCATCTCAGGCACTGGGTTACATGTAATCGTCTGTCACACATTGAATGTACTATTATTCTTCTTGCATCTGATAGTGTAATGTCCACTAACAGGAGACTAACTTCCTAATTTGTGGGTGTGGGGAGAACTGCAAACTCATTTGCCATATGTCACAGTGAATTTCTGATGTTTCTAAGAAACATCTATAATCACCATAATGACAGAGTTATCTGTATTCCTTGCACGCTTTAGTGAACTTAGTGAATCTCTGCTTGCTTGGAGTTGGCTGCCTCTCTGTTCAGGATGGTTAGAGGGGATGGCCTCAGAATTGTAAGAATACTGGGACATTCTTCATGGCCATGGAGACATTGGGTTCAGAACCATAGTTTCCTAAGCTGATTGCTTTTTGAATGTTGAACCAGGTATCAGAAAATAAATAACTAAAATTTGCAGTTTTTTGTACTCTAGAAGTAAGAATTTACACTTACACATAGGGTGAAGATAGAAGCCTTTTGTAGAACGTTACATGATAAGGATCAACATGCTCATTTTTAATTTCAGTTTTTGGGCTCTTTTGAACTTGTACCCTAAACCTGATCATGGCAAATAAAACCTAATTTGTTGCTGTTTAATCAGTTTAGTAAAATGGAGAAAGCTGCGACATCTGGCTTTTGTTCGAGCTCAAATCTCTTCCACTAAACTGTGGTTTAGAAGACATCTTTTAAATACACTTTAGGAGCATTCATCCTCTCACTGTAACCTTTGAGAGGAGTGCTAATGCATCAAAGACGAGGATACTATTAACAGTTTCGAGAAGTTAAGTTTTTGTATAATGGTGGAAGAGATTAAGATCTATTTTAAGGTTTCCAGTTTCTGGTTTCGCATCACGTATAAGGAGCTGGGAAACCACCACTCAGTCCTAACATCAAGTAAAAAACTGAAGAGTAAAAAATCAACCTGCTTGGACCTGTAAGAGAGGGGAGACAGGAAAAACCAAGGCTGATGAGCCAGGCAGATCTGGGAGTAGAGCTTCTGCAAGTGGAGGCTTGGGGAGCGGGACCACCTCAGGAGCAGGTGCTCAGGTTGGAAAATAAAAACTGTAACTGACAAATTGCTGGTGTCTCAGGGAGGACAACTGTGAGGGTTAAAACTAGATCCAGTCACAGTGGTGGTGGTGTGTTTCTGTGCGTGTGTTAGCAGGAGGTGCACAATATTGTGTGATTTTCCTCCTGGAGTTTGATCAGGTTCCCATAGTAAATAGAGGAGAAAAATCCCCTAGGGCTTCCTGCAGGGGGAGGGGAAAAGGAACCTTTTTGAAATACTGGGAGCACTCTGTTCTTCTTACAAGGTCTGCCCTCGGGGGAAACTAGATAACTCAAGCCCAGATCACCAGGGGGAAGGAACATTCCCAGCTCCAGCACTCTCTAGCTAGTTCTGTCCCACCTGAGGGTTGGGGGACTGTGGCTGAGAAACACTTGTGAAGATCATAGCACAGAGGCATGGGCTCCCTGAAAGACTGAGACTTAATCATAAGACAAAATGCTTCCCTCCCACAAACACCTCACCACCATATTACTAAAGGCCTTTTTGTAGCAGTTTCCTTTACTCGGGACCTTATATCTGTCTGTCAAGGAAAAATTGCAAGGCATGTTAAAAGGCAAAAAACACAATTTGAAGAGACAGAGCAAGCACTGGAACTAGACATGGCAGGGATGTTGGAATTAAAATATATTTTATCTATCCAGTGACCATTTGGTGGTTGTTCTACAGTGTACATCTTTGGAATTTTATTTACCAATTAATTGTTCTAATGAGACCATCTTATGGATGTTTCCTGAGAATATAGGCATTGTGGATATCTCTTGCCTGCTCTAGGTTTGAAGAGCTTTAGTCAAATGCTTTATGCTTTTGGGAGAAACCAGGTTTCTCCTTAATGTGTTGTTATCATTAGCAAGACGATCTACTGATAACTAAATATTATGGCCATGGGGTCTGACTTGGCTGCTTTGGCCCTATTGTAAACAAGAGCTGGGGTCCCCAAAGTCATTTTTAATCATAAATATTGTTTCACCTGGATGTTTAGCCTATGTGATTCATTTTTTTAACATTTTTTATTGATTTATAATCATTTTACAATGTTGTGTCAAATTTCAACGCAGAGCACAATCTTTCAGTTATACATGAACATTTATATATTCATTGTCACATTTTTTTCTCTGTGAGCTACCATAAGATCTTGTGTATATTTCCCTGTGCTATACAGTGTAATCTTATCTATTCTACAGTTTTGAAATCCCGTCTATCCCTTCCCACCCTCCGCCCCCTTGGCAACCACAAGTTTGTATTCTATGTCTATGAGTCTATTTATGTTTTGTATTTTTGCTTTGTTTTTTTGTTTTTGTTTTTGTTTTTTAGATTCCACATATGAGTGATCTCATATGGTACTTTTCTTTCTCTTTCTGGCTTACTTCAGTTAGAATGACATTCTCCAGGAGCATCCATGTTGCTGCAAATGGCGTTATGTTGTCAGTTTTTATGGCTGAGTAGTATTCCATTGTATAAATATACCACCTCTTCTTTATCCAGTCATCTGTTGATGGACATTTAGGCTGTTTCCATGTCTTGGCTATTGTAAATAGTGCTGCTATGAACACTGGGGTGCAGGTGTCATCCTGAAGTAGGGTTCCTTCTGGATATATGCCCAGGAGTGGGATTCCTGGGTCATATGGTAAGTCTATTCCTAGTCTTTTGAGGAATTTCCATACTGTTTTCCACAGTGGCTGTACCAAACTGCATTCCCACCAGCAGTAAAGGAGGGTTCCCCTTTCCCCACAGCCTCTCCAGCATTTGTCATTTGTGGAGTTTTGAATGATGGCCATTCTGACTGGTGTGAGGTGATACCTCATTGTAGTTTTGATTTGCATTTCTCTGATAATTAGTGATACTAAGCATTTTTTCATGTGCTTATTGATCATTTGTATGTCTTCCTTGGAGAATTGCTTGTTTAGGTCTTTTGCCCATTTTTGGATTGGGTCGTTTGGTTGTTTCTTATTAAGTTGTATGAGCTGTTTATATATTCTGGAGATCAAGCCTTTGTCGGTTTCATTTGCACAAATGTTTTCCCATTCCATAGGTTGTCTTTTTGTTTTACTTACAGTTTCCTTTGCTGTGCAGAAGCTTGTAAGTTTCATTAGGTTCTATTTGTTTATTCTTGCTTTTATTTCTTCTAGGAGAAAATTTTTGAGATGTATGTCAGATAATGTTTTGCCTATATTTTCCTCTAGGAGGTTTATTGTATCTTGTCTTACGTTTAAGTCTTTGATCCATTTTAAGTTTATTTTTGTATATGGTGTAAGGGAGTGTTCTAGCTTCATTGCTTTACATGCTGCTGTCCAGTTTTCCCAACACCATTTGCTGAAGAGACTGTCTTTATTTCCATTGTATATTCTTGTCTCCTTTGTTGAAGATTAGTTGCCCAAAAGTTTGTGGGTTCATTTCTGGGCTCTCTATTCTGTTCCATTGGTCTATATGTCTGTTTTTGTACCAATACCATGTGATTCATTTGTAATCAAAGAATAATTCTATTTTTATCTTCCATGTTGATGAAATCTAATTCAGAGGGGCAGTGTTCCTGACCCTTGATGAAATCTTGGCAGACCCAAGACATTTCTTGTTAATCTCTGGCAACAACAATCTTGTGATTCTAGTCCTTCTAAGTTACAAATACAGTGTTAGTTCATTAAGTAGACATCTCATTCTGTATAGTAGTATTTTAACCTTCACTGAAGAGTGTAATGTCTCCCTCTACAGGAAGTTCCAGCTAGTTGTAGATAGTTTCTCCCTTCCTTACTTAAGTCCTGTAGTGGTGGAAACCTTGTTCTACAAAAAAGAAAGTATGCTAAGCTTCTTTTTTTTTTCCATCCCCCATTCCTACCTCACTTCCTCTCCCACTCTCTAACTTCAACAAATGGAAAATAGTGGAGAGAAAATAGAAAATGACATAGAACAGAGAAATATCTTACTTGGGAAATATCTGATGATGTCATAAGTTGACTTCAAGCTTTTTGGGCCTGGTAGATGTTACAGGCCAATTTCTTTTTTCTTACGGGTGCTTGTATGTACACATGTATGTGTGTATGTGTTTGTGTTTCCTGAAGATTCCGTCACTGAGGACTTGTCCAGCTCTGCCTCTTATGGTATGTGCAGTACAGTCCATTTCTCAATCTGCTGCTCTTCCTTTAGCCCCTGGCTTTCTGGTGGTTCACTCCACAAGAAGCTATTGGTGTTTCCTGCCTTTTCCAGGAGGAAAGGTAGGAGCTTGGACTGAAAACAGCTTCAGTCTTGCTTTTTTCTCTTTTTGACATGGCTTACCACCTTGGACCTGGCAGTTTCTGGGTATGAAGGCCAGTCCCAAGAGAGCCACATTTATTTTGCTGCCACAAGCCACTATCAGACCCTGAGGCATTCTCTATAACTTCAGACTCTAGGGAGTTGACATTCTAGGATCTGGGAGTAGTGCAATGGAAATGTCCATTCTAAGGCTTTAGATGGAAGGGTTAGTACGTTCCACACTTATCCCATCCCTCTTGGGGGAGGCTGGGGATTTCTATTTCTGTTTCTACCAATGAGTCTTCTCAGAAATCCACTCTCTCCATTCCTTGACATAGTATATTATCTCTGATTTGCTGGAGGAATCCAAAAATTGTTGCTATCGACACTTTCTTTATACATTTTGTATATGGCCATCTGTCTTCCACTCATTTCTACATTTGATATGTATCATATTTTTTGTCTCATTTGAAATAGAAACAGAAAGACTTATGTTTTAACATCCTACTACATGAGAATTTTCCAGAGTGTACCCTCTTAATATCTCCTTCAAGAACCAGGGACACTAACAGGCAGGTTCCTTGAGAGAATTCTTTCAGAGGATTCAGATACAGTGTTTGGAATTGTCCCATTTCATCATGACCAACCCTCTTGTTAATTAAAAAGCCATGGCTTAGCTTACAAATGCAATTCCTCATAGATTTGGATTATTCACTAGAGTGAGGAAAAACTCTTTGAAATAACTACTATAAAAAGACAAAATCTAGTGGGAAACATTGAACCCTCCTATAGGAATAGTTTTCTATGAATTGAGTCACACGAGTTGCATTTACTTTATAAAGTCTCCAGTAAGTCAGATAATTTAGATAAGCTTTAGGAACCAAATGGCAATAGAGTGCACTGGGTCTGCCCTAATTCATGAGGCTGGAAAAATACTTCCTAACTCATCTTTAATTGGCCTTCTCTTCCCCAAGCATCATAGCTCACATTAAATGGACCATGAGAGTTAAAATATTGCTGTGCTATCTGGACATTTATATTAGTATATCAGACTTTACTAGCTTTGTAGGATTATGAAGTTAGGACATTTGAGGCATTAATAACTGTGATTATATTTTATACAGTTAATTATTTTTGGTTTCCGGGGTATGGTGAAATAAAGTATTATTTCTTTCCTGCAAGGTGTGCAAGTTTTTGAGCTATAGATTGTAGTCCTCTATCTTTATTCCTTAAAGGTGAATTAGTATCAAAATTTAGACTGTAATTTTATACATTTTTGCCTATGTTTACAATATTTGTATGCTGAGAAGTTATTCTGTAATGAGATTTTCTATTAAAGTTTTTCAGTTTATTTAGATTCAGTGATTTTCTTTTCCAGAAACATGAAATCTTAATCTTTACATGAAGTGGAATTAGAATCTAAGAGCTTTAGGGACTCATTTAAAGGAACAGAGTACATACACTGCTTTTATAAAAAGAGACTCCTAGAAGATGGTTCAGTAACTAGTTGGGAGGCTCCTGGGTCCCTAAGTGACCATGTGAAGCACATCACCACACCCTGCCTGCAACATGAGGTTAACTATCACGTTTCATGTATATGTCTATAAGCTATGATATAAGTAGGAGAAATAAGCTATTAATACTTACATTTTGGGGTTGTTGATTTCAATTTTATTTAACTTAATGGATTCTGCTTGTTTGAAATTGGTTGTTGCTATGTTAAGAATAATTTAGAAGGATTTTCTGAGAATTGAGAACATAATTATAATATAATTGTTTAACTTATAAGCTATATTGCAAATTAAAAGGCCAGAATTTTTAAACATGTAAGAATATATGAACAGTTTTCATTATCTATTATAATACAGCTCAACTAGTTGGGTATGTTTGGACATAATATGACCACGTGCTACCAAAGTTCTATTCTAGTGACCTGGAGGAGATGAAAAGACTTTCTCATCAGAAAGTACAGAATTTTAACAGTGGGGAAGGATTTCAGTTGTAAAGAAAAGTATAAATATATAGAGAGGGAGTTGGGTACTGAATTAACATACTAATGCCAGATATTGACAATTAGTGGCACATTAAGGAGATACTCTATAAAACAGTGCATCTGATGCTGACATGCATCAAAAACATTTGAATATTTTTTTAAAATATAGACTCTTGGGCCTCAAACTAGACTTTCTATATTAAAATCTCCACTTTTAATGTGCTTACATGAGAATAATTTTATCTTTGTCATGTTTAAATGAAGTAACTGTAGAAAGTTCTTACTCATAATAGTACCTTATATATAGTAAGCATTCAATAAATGTTAGTCATTGGTATTATTGAAATTCCTGTGCACACTAAAGCTTGAGAAACTGTCATAGAAATGGATCATATGGCATGATTACCACTTTTATAAAAATCAGTATAATTATATTAAAAGGAGAACAGTTGATTAGCTAAATAGAGGATTACAATACTTTAAAAATGACAGTCTTATTTATCCTTGGAAAAATTGCAATGATCAAAAGAATGATGTAGAGTTCACCTCTGCCTTGTTATTTCGATGTACGGCTTGAGTTGAAAATGGACCAATTGGCCTATTATTTATCAGTACAAAGAATACAAGAGGAAAAGCATGATTTTTTTAAAAGTTAAATTTGGTTTTTATTTAACAGTTTAGTGGTTAATGAGCTGTCTCTCTGGAGATATTTGAAGGTATTAGTCTGGAGCTCACAGCTAGATAGGCAGGCAAATTTGGGTGTTAACCAAATAGAATGACTGTAGACAAAGGATATTTGAAGTAAAAGCCAGGGAGAATTTGTAAAATTATAAGGTTGAGAAATAAAGTCTAAGATTAAAAACTGGGGGATGCCTACTTTTAGGGGAAGGGGGAAGGTAACAGAATTAGATAAAATAACTGAGAAAAGCCTATTCTGAGACTAAAGAGAACAATTAGAGTATAGTGTTCTGGAATCCAAGAAAGTTTCAAAAAAGAGATTGGCCAGTGGTAAGAAATTTTATAGGTATTGAGCTTGAGCATACTGATTTTTTTTCTCTGTAGCTGAAAGTTCTCTCCTTAGACTTGTACAGTCACTTTCCCACGCATAAGACCATGACAATTTATTTGGCATTTCCTGTGCCTACAAAATATCTTGTATCATATAACTCCTTCAAAGTTCATTGAGGCTTTATTGTGGGTCAGAAACTATAAGTCTTAGGGAAGCTGGGATGATTCATAGTATTTAGTTTTATATAATTTCCTGTTATGTCCCTCAATATCTGCAGTATTTATGTTAATTGGGAAAGAAACTGCGTCTTACACACTTTAATCTGGCACATGGTAAGTAGGAAAAAAGTTTGTTGTTCAACTAACGGATCCATCTAATATGTGGCTGTTAGTTGATAAGTAAGGCCAATTATTTCCTTCATCTGTAGTTTTCAGCCTTCATTATTTAAATAACTCCCCTTCTGAGATCTTAGACTTGACAGTTGCTCCCTCTGATCATAGCCTTCTTACTTTGCAGTAACGCCATACTCTTGGTTCCACTTACAGAAACTTCTCTTTTTTGTATCTCCCTCTATTCACTGAGTGCCAGTATATTCTGCGTTAATCATCCTCCTTCTGGTTTTCTGTTTTCTATCTGATCTGGACTTTTAGTAGATATCTACAACTGATACAGCACTACTCATGGCTGTGGTGACATGCTATTCTGGATCACTCTCACTCTTTGTCCTAGGTTACATGTGGACTGCTAAATGTTACTGAAGAAAGCAGTGTCATTGTACTGCTTTTTGCTTACTGCTGAGTCATACTTTCTAGTGTCAACTTGTTTCCTTTTCCATTTAAAAGTCATTTTATTCATCTCTTACGGACTATTCATTATAGCAACAATTTTAAAACCTTTTCACCCTCCTTAAGAGGAATCCAGAAGAGGAGTTTATATTTGACATTTTTGAAAATATTCAGGCTACTTGACGCAAAAGTTCTCAATTTTCTTCACTCGTTCTTTACTTCTATATTAAAAAATTGCCTCTCCTCTGTAAAACTGTCTTGCTCTGCTTTTAGTCATCCAGTCACTTCTTGTTTTATACCAAATATTGTTTCATTAATAATCCTTTTTCTTTTGAATTTTCATTTTCGTAAACTCATTCCTTCTTCCTAGCCAACTAGTATGTTTAGAACTCTTGCAAACAACAAATACCCAAATTTTCTATCTTCCCTGTGACCTTTTTAAATTATCTTTTTTATTTTCATCTATAGACTTCCTCATACTCTATTTGCTACTTCTACTCCCTTACTATTTTACTCCCTTAAAATCTTACCACTTTTTTTTTCTCCCCCTTTACTTACCTACTCAGATGTTATCAATGACTTCCTTATTTTTAAAACCACTATTATTAGTAGTAGTAACCCTCTTTTTCTCTGGCTTGTTGGGAGCTTCCTTTTTCTTGATACCCTCTCCTTCCTTAGCGTACTTGACACTGTTTTATCTGATTTGCCCCGTTTCTTTGCTTAATTCTTTCACCTCTCTTCATTCTTCAGATGTTTTAATAAAGGGAATTCCCCAAGATTCTGTTCTTTCCTTTCATCATTTTTCTTTCTCTCTCTGGGAACTTACTTAGTCATATAGTTTAAAGGCTTGCCTTAGTTTGGACAGCCCTCAAATATTCCTCTCTCACTTCTGATCAATGTGCTAATCTCTGTATTTTTCTGACATACTGCTAACTATATTTTTTCTGTTTTGTTTTTAACCTGTCTTCTCAAAAATATTGTTTATTCCTTTGGATATTGTTTCTGCCAGTGTTTACCATTCTCCCTTTTAAATTTATTCAACTATTTTTATCTTTCATTCTGTTTTCCTTCTGTCCTTCAGATAGGACAATTTGCATTGATTTGTATTGATCTATATTTAAGTTTGTTGACTCTTTCATTTGATTGTTAAGTCCATCCAGTGAATTTTTAATTTAAATTATAACTTTCAGTTATATAATTTTTATTTGGTGTTTTAAAATAATTTCCATTTCTCTGAGAGTTCCTGTCTGCTCATGCATTAGGAGTTTATTTTATTCTTTGGACAAAATTTAAAAGCTGTTTAAAATTGTTGGATGCTAAACCCAACACATGGCCCATGAAGATTTGGTTTCTATTTACTGTTTTGTTTTGTTTTCCTTGACTCTGAGGCACATTTCCTGTTTCTCTATATGTGTAGTGATTGTTATTTTATAGTTGACATTGTGAATGACGTATCTCTACGTATATTCTTCTGAAAAGTGGTTTTTTTTAATTAGGCATTTTAATTACTGGATGATCACTTTGAACTTGTGTAGGATTTATTTTAAACTTTGTTAGTGCAGGTTTATGAAAAGCCCAAGTTGTTTCCCAAGTTTCTGTATATTGGCAGAACTAACCTCTGAACTCCTCATCCTGCAGATCTTTCATGGCTTAGTTGTAAGATATGTTATGGCATGCCAAAAGTAGGCTCTACTTTATGCTGTGGTTCTGACTCTTAAGGCACAAGCTTTGTAATTTCTTATTGGTTTGTTCAGGGTTTTAATAAAGTATTAACTGGATCTCTCCATTGTGATTGGCTTGAACTCCAATGTCCCCCTGACATTGCTTGATCTCTCACATCTCTTCTCAATTTTAACACATAGCAGATGCACTGTAATAAATTTTAATCTTGTCCTGTGTATGTGCAACCCATTTCTCAACCAAGAGCTATGTGGGAGCCCCACATGGAATTCTGTGTCTTGTTTTATGCACAGGTCCCTACTCTCAGGTGCCCTGTCACACAAATTCTGGTCACTCCCCTGCTGCCATGTACTCTGCTTGGCTTCTGGCTCATTGTGTTGTGATTGGAAAATTGTCCCTAGACACAGACAAAGGGCAATTGTAGTTTCCCAAATGAGTTTCCTATCTTTCAGGGATCATAGGATTGCATTGATTGTTGTCCATTGCCTGAAAAGAATTGTTGTGTTTTTATAATTTCATAGCTTTACAGGAGGAGATAGTTTATAGGAGGAAGGAGATATTCTATCAAAGCCGAAAGTCTTGAAAGCTTAAAATCTTGTTTTGATTTCTTTCTCATCATCAGGCTTCCATTCCAAATTAAATTCTTTTATTCTTCCTTCTCAATGCTGTTTATGTATATCCGATAATTTCTGTGATCATTGCCTACCATTTCGAGACCATCATTTCCCCAAACCTCCATGATGTCCATGCCTTTCTAACCAGCCTCCCACAGGTGATAAATGACTTTAATCATATAATTTGTTTATATAAGTTCTTTACTATTTACTCAGTCTCTACTATTTAACCAGAAAATTCATTTTTCCTCAGATTATCTCCAAATGATGTTATAGCTTTTTCTCCTACTGTTCCCTCATATATACCATAGTTGTTAGAATACCTGTATGTGTGATTCCTTGACATTTCTTATATTATTTATCTTACATAGAATGCTTTGATTCTTCAAAATTATTTTTTCAACAAATATTTATTAAGTGCTTAAGGCATGCCAGACACCATTTTAGTTTATAGGATTACAGGAATAAACAAAATAGACAGGTTCCATCACATTACAGAAGTTACAATTTAGTGGAGGAGATAGAAATTAAAGAGAAATTCACATAAATATAATTATGCTTGTTAGTACTGACAGTGGATAATCACACCGTGTCTTAAGTCTATTTCTCATGCAGCCCTACCCTAAATTTTAAAATGCATTTACCTGGGGAATTAGATTTGAGTACCTAAGCAGTAGTAGAAGAAACTGGATGAAATACAAGTGGAGGACATCTTTCTAGGTAGAAGGAACAGCTTGAGAAAAAAGCCCCAAGGAATGGAGGAACATGGTTCTGTAGGAACTGAAAGTAGCCAGTGAGCCTAGAGTATAGTGACCAGTAAGTGCTGAGTGATGGGACTGGCAAATTACTATAGAGTCAGATGATGCAGGCCCTGTAGGTTATAATGATACTTTTGTATTTTGTCCTAAGAGCAAAGAGACACCTACAGGTCATCTCAAAACTGCCATCAAATTTGCTAGCAGGTGCTAGGACTGTTAGACAATCTCTCTCTTCACTCTCCAAACTGTTATTCCTGGAGATGGGAACCCTAATGGTACCACAGAGCTGGAAAGGGGTCATAAATTCTGCTCAAATTGCTCTTGTCCCTATAATTGACAGAATACCAGCCATTTGTGGACATGAACATGTAACAATGCAGTAGTGTGGGACTGTGTTAATCTTTCTTTTAATTCTCACACTTATTTACATAGTCAGACAAACTTATTTACCTCCTGGATCACAAAGCTGTTGTTTTAAGTAGGGAGATAATATTAAAATCACATTTTATTAAGAACTCTCTTACTGCAGGAGGCAGGAGGCAAGAGTGAAAGATAGAAGGTTAGTTAAGATGCTTGAGTCCAGACTAGAATTGTGCAGCTTTGGATAGAACATGTGCTTTGGAAATAACTAGGACAAGGGACCATTTAAATTGCATAATTTCCCTTAGTTGATCACCTTAATAAAATTTTTCTATTTTCTTCTATCTCCATTTACGAATATTGTCTACTTATGTTTTGGTGGCCTGTATTTACTTATTTCACCTCTTAGATAAGGAAAGACTTTGTATTTTATTTACCTTATCTGCTATGTTATTTAGGACAGCGACTACATTCATTCATTTATTCATTCATTTGTTCATTTACAAATATGTAGCTCTTAACATGTTTCAGGTTATTTAAGCACTGTAGAGGTAAATGTCAAGAAAAAGACATAACCCCTTTCTTTGTAGAGTGTCTCATCCCCATAAAGGCATTTGTCTGACAATGATACAAATTAAGGCCAACCACAAGTGTGATGGGCTCATGTCATAGAGCATCCATGGTGCTATGAGAGCATATAAGAGAGGCTTCCTATTGAGCTGAGGTATGGAGGAAGAGTTAGAGTTAAACAAGGGAAAGGGAGAGAAGACATTTCAGGCAGAGAGAAGATATATTGATTTTATGGCAGGAGCAATTAGATGCATCTGAATGATGGGAAGAAGGCCAACATAGTTGGAGCTCAGAGAAGGAGATGTAAGGTAAAGCTGAAGAAGTAGGCAAGGGCTAGGCAATTCAGGACCTTGTAAATCATGTTAAGATTTTAGTCTTTATTCTATTACTATGTAATATGTTTCTAATACGCATTTACTTAAAGAACAAATCTGAGTATTTTAATAAGCAATGAAGATAGAGCTAACAGTAAAAAAGATTAACTAGGTGAGATTTAGGGAATTAGATTTGAGTGAATTAGAAAAGGGATCCATGATGTAAGATGGTGAGAAAGTAGTCAGTGTTTGAAGTACAGGGTTTGAAAATAGAGCAGAGATTTGTAGTGAGAAAAATGAAGACTGTCAAGAAGTTATAAATGTGTTAAACACAGATGACTACTAGTGCTGTGGGGCTGCAAAGCTGAAGAATATTTATGTGAACCCAACTCAGTGCCTAGATTTTTCTCCATACTTATTTTATGCATTGTGACCGTGAATGACATGTCAGGGGTCCCCAAAACTATTCCCTGGGTTGGCGATGCTCTAGGAGGACTCATAGAACTCAGCATGTTGTTCTACTCACAACTCTGTTTTATTACAGCAAACAAAATCAACAAAGGGCAAGGTGCATGTGTCAAAGTCCAAGTGTAACCAGATGTAACCTTCTAAAGAGTCCTCTTCTAGCAGAGTCACAGAGGATGCATTTAATTCCCTAGCACTGAGTTCTGATGACATGCTTGAAATATTGTCTACCAGGAAAACTCATTAGAGACTCAGTATCCAAAGTTCTTACTGGGGGCTGGTCATTTTGTCACATTCTACGTAGACTGTACCCAATTTTTAGACTGCCAGAAGGAAAGTAGGTGTTCAGGATAAACCACATTGTTTTAACAGAGTTTAGGCACAGTAAGTGACTCAGTTCTTGGAATAGTCGAAAAATATCCTCTTTAAATACAAGTTTTTAGATGCCAGCCAAGGGCCAATGTTACAAACAGACTTTTCTCAGGATATATTAACTCTTCTGCACAGTAGTAATGTAATTTGTAGATCATCCTCTGTTTCCTAGTTCTTTGTGCTAATTTATTCTTTATATCATATATTCTGAAGCAAACTGTTATCTGTATAGGTGTGACTGTCATTTAATTTATCTATGGTGTCACAGACTCTAGACTTTTGTACTTTTTTTTAAAGGACAATTATTTTATTTCATATTTACTTTGAAAAGCTTTCTGTTCCATTATTAAAACTTTAGGTTGACCTTTTTCAGTTGGAAAACATCCTTAACACTGATGAATTTTTTCATGCTTTTTTTTTTTTTTTTACCATTTTTTATTGAGTAATAGTCATTTTACAATGTTGTGTCAAATTCTAGTGTAGAGCACAATTTTTCAGTTATAGATGAACATATATATATTCATAGTCACTTTTTTTTCACTATGAGCTACCACAAGATCTTGTATATATTTCCCTGTGCTATACAGTATAATCTTGTTTATCTATTCTGTATTTTAAAATCGCAGTCTGTCCCTTCCCACCTCCTGCCCCCTTGGCAACCACAAATTTGTATTCTATGTCTATGAGTCTGTTTCTGTTTTGTATTTACGTTTTTTGTTTTTTTTCTAAATTCCACCTATGAGTGATCTCATACGGTATTTTTCTTTCTCTTTCTGGCTTACTTCACTTAGAAGACTTTTGTACTTTTGGGTTATCATATTTCTTCACTCTTTTTCAAACAATGCTCATGTTGCAGGACATATTTTGCCAAGCTTGGGTCTTGTGGAATTCTGTCTTGTGCTCCCTTCTTTCTTCTAATCTCTTCTCTAGTCACTACATATTGATCTCATGTCACATCTAAGTTTACTTGAAGGTTAATGGAAAAAAAATTCTTCACTTTAAAATGCCTTTTTTATATTAGGTTGTAATTTATCTTCCTAACAACTCATAAATCTACTGAGAGTCTACAGTATTTCTGATTGGAGTTAAAAGATAGTATTTATGGGAAGTTGTAAAATTTAATGAAAGCTTATAGAGAATTAGTATTAGTTAAAATAATCCTAGTGTAGGAACATATTATCCAGTAACAGCTTACCTGGTAAAGAAATATATACAGATTTTTTGTTTGTTTATTTTACTGGACCAGTGTGGCATTTGCTTGGTATTAGGTTTCCCATACTAATCGAGTTGCTAAGAAGATTTTTTCTTTTTCTTTTTTCTGGTGGCCAGAATTGTGATGCATCAGACTGTTGTTTGGCTATGGTCTTGCTGTATTTTAACACAAGAGTTTGTATATTGCCCTATCTTTTGTATTACTCCATACCCAATGCCAAGAACTTTTTTTTATTCCTAGAAATTGTTCCTTTTCTCTGACCTCATGTTATTCAAAATATGTTTCATGGACCAGTAATATTGCAATCACCTGAGACTTTGTTAGAAACACTGAATCTCAAGCCTATCCCCAGATCCACTGAATAAGAATCTGCTTTTCACCAAGATCTCCAGTTGATTCATATGTATATTAAAGCTTAGGAACTGCTGCCCTAAGTCATGCCACTATCCTTGACTTCTTATGCTCTGCTGTCAACCTGGGCCTGTTTCATGTTACACATCTGGTCATGTGGAGATTATTAGCATGTTAGGAGTCGGGGAATTAATAAGGACTGTGAACTAATATACCCAGAATCATTATACCCAGAATCAGTGTGAAACAATCATAATTAACAAAAATTCCCTAAGCTGAATTAATTTGGAGAATGCTACTGCAGCACCAACTGTTAATAAATCTATTGTTTCTCCCATGATGCTGTTTGCTTCCTTAGCTTCTAGCTGTTGCCCCAGTTGAGGGCCAGTTTCCTGAGTGCTCCAGATAACTACCTGAAGGTGTCTTTAGCACAGTATCGTCAACCCCGACACGGATGCCCCTAGTTTTAAATCTGCCGGCTTCACCTCTGTTGTTTTTAGGCAAACAGCCACTGAGCTGGGCCATTGTTAATTTTTATTTTTATTTAAAAAATTTTTTATTAACATACAGTTGATTCACAATGTTGTGTTAGTTTCAGGTGTACAGCAAAGTGATTTAGTTATATGTACGTATGTGTATGTGTGTGTGTGTGTATACACACACATATAAAACTGAATTCTTTTTCAGATTCTTTTCTATTATAGGTTATTACAAGATATTGAATATAGTTCCCTATTCTATACAGTGGGTCCTTGTTTTTTATCCACTTTACATATAGTAGAATGTATCTGTTAATCCCAGACTCTTAATTTTTCCCTACACCCTTTCCCCTTTGGTAACCATAAGATTGTTTTCTATGTCTGTGAGTCTGTTTCTGTTTTGTAAATAAGTTTATTTGTATCATTTTTTTAGATTCCACAAATATATGGTATCATACGATATTTGCCTTGCTCTGACTTACTTCACTTAGTATGATAATCTCTAGGTCTATCCATGTTGCTGCAAAAATGGCATTATTTCATTCTATTTTTTATGGCTGAGGGTGGGCCATTGTTTAGAGCTAATCAACTTTCTTTTTTTCTAATATTTTCCCCTCCCTATTCTTCATCAGTAGCAGCTTGTGCCCAGATTCTAGGACAGACCAAAGAGGCCCATAGCCTTAGGCAATTTAATGATGCTCTCTGTCCACAGAGTATATCTTGGTCAGGAAGAAGGAGTTTAATACTTCTTCTCTCCCCTAGCCCCAGAGTTGGGCAACGTGCCTGCATCTCTGGTTCTTTTTACCTCTTACCAAAAACCTGTTTCTTCCTCTCTCTTTAATTTTCTGCTTCTATCCACTCATCTCTTCCCTTAGTTAATTCAACTTAAGCCTTGCACTTTTCTCTTATGTTTTAAGTTTTAGTGGCTCAAATTTTCCACAACTGAAAATCTTGGTTACATAAAATCATTATGCTTCCGATTAAAATAAAAGTTACTATGAAAAAAAGTTTACTAAAATAGAAACAGAATATAATTTATATGAACAGTGTTCATATAAATTAATTTAAACTGTTTGAATTTTATTATTCAGGATTTTCTAGAAAGATGTTACTTAACATTGGAATTTGATCTGCATATTGAACCAATTTACTTATTAAAATGGAGTTCATAAGTATTGAATTGATTTATACTGGAAGGAAATACTCTGTTTAGTAATTTGAATTCCATTTCTAAGATAAATAGTTTTATAGTTCTCTAAGACTTGGAATATGCAAAGTGATAGAATTACACCAACTGAAAGAATGGTTGAGTCTGATTATTTTCTACTATAAATTTATATTGTTCTCTAAATAGCGGGGTACTATTTGTTACTTCTTTCCCTTAACATGCTGTTTTATTAAGTCAGAGTAAACTGGACGTACTCATGTAATTTTCCTGAACTCATTAGTCCTAGCTCCTTATTATTTACAATTTATTATGGGTATTTGATTATATTGGACAAAAATGTGTTTAATGATCTCATTCTGGGTTTATTTTGAGAACTCACTACTGAAAATAGGAAATTTTATTAAAAGTAACTGAATTCATCTGGAACATGTCAAAGTAATTTTTAAAAACTTTGGAACAGGCTATACTTTAAACTTTAGTACAACCATTTATACCCATTCTTGTTATTCTAAACAATTCTGAAGTTCATGCTGTAGTTTTATATGTGCAAGCTAAGGAAGTCATCAGAGATGACAAATGTATCTCTAAGAAAGAAAGAAAAGTTTTATTTAATTTTTTTTTCTCTTGTGGGGGTGTCTAGTTTTGATAGAGTGCTCCACTGTCTAAGCCTGTCTTCAATCTTGAAATAAAATCCTTCCTGTGGACTGGAAATTGCAAACCCAAGTTCCTTCAGGGTTGGGCAGTACTCTAGATCAGATGGGACTCTGAGCTGGAGGATGCACATAGCATATGTGACATGTCTAATTATGAGAACCAGGACATGCCTAAAGTTATGGCTTTCCACAAAGTATTAATAGTTCATAAAGTCCAGGTACAATCTACCGTCACAGAGCATTTTTACTACAAGTAAAGTTGCATAATAACAAAGTCAATATTCTGTGTTTATCAGTTTAAAACAATAAGCTGAGCTAGAAATTTAACCAAATGTCAGATTCTTTCACAGAAAGGTGATGTGTTTTGTTAACCCTTGCTTATAGAGCTTAATCAAAAGTAACCATAATGACAACAAAACAGTAGTTGCAGCAGTTGTAGAAACTTTTCTTAGTAAGAATTGCAAACCTTAACCTTTAGTAATCTGACAGTGAGCAACTGCAGCAGAATCTGAAAGCTCCTGGTGACTATCATCAAAAGTTAGCATGTGGTTCAATAAGCAGACAAAGTCAGAGACAGAAGGAGGGTGGGATCCAGGACCTTGGACAGAAACTCCACTCTAACCATATTGACTAAATGTGTTTATTAATCCTTAGTGAAGAGGGATATGCTTTGTGATGAAACAAGATTGCTTCTGAGTTGTATATAGTAAAATTAATTGCCTCTGTGCCCAACTTAATTGTAAAGTATGTAAAACTGTTAATAAGTATGTGTATAAATTGAGGCAGCATCTTCTTATGAGTATGAGCCCCGGAGTCAGACTGCCTGGCCCTATCACCCCTTACGTACGTGACTTTGGAGAACTTTCTTAACCTTTCATGCCATTGTTTTCTATCTATAACATAAAGATAATAAAGGTAGCTTAGACATAGGGTTGCATGACATTTAAATCGGCTAATATAAGTAAAGCTTTTAATAAAGTGCCCTGAATATAGTAAAATCATTAAGCAAATGAAAGTAATTATTAGCAAATAGTTAGGCAAATTTACCTTATATATATACTATTTAAATTATTTTAAGTTTATTCTCATTTAGAATGCCCAAAATTAATGAGCTATGAAATAATAAGAAATATGGGGGGAGGGTATTGCTCAAGTGGTAGAGTGCGTGCTTAGCATGCATGAGGTCTTAGGTTCATTCCCCAGTACCTCCCCTAAAAATAAATAAACCTAATCACCTCCTACCCCGAAATGAAGAAAAATAATTAAAATAATACAATAATAAGTAAATAAAATATTAAAAAAGAAATACATATATTGGTCTCTGACCCTTGTTTCTAACATATAGCTCCTAAAAGCTTATAAATAGGGGTAGTTGAAGAAACTTTTGTTCTAAAATTTGATCTTGACATAGAATTCCTAGGACCCTTGTACCTACGTTATAGAAGCATCTAACACAGAACTCCTAAATCCCTAAAATTTTCTGAGCGATAAGAATCCTCTTTTGTTCTAATGAGGCAACTCTTGGTGGAATTCTGGATTGGGGCTGAAAACCAGAAAGATCAAGCTAAGATTAAGCTTCCTTTGGGAAATTCAAACCAGGTAAAAGTGAATAAAGTAAGTCCAAGTGATCACAGTGATTTCCTAGGCCAGTGATATGCAAACATGGCTACACATTTGAATCAGTTAGAAAATTTTTACAAATATAGAACCCCAAGCCCCACTTTGCACTTACCCAAACTGTGTGTCTGGGAATGGTTCTCTTAGAGTCTGCCAGACATGAGCCTGAAGCTCTATTAACTGAGTTGATCATCAAGGCCACTAGCTAGTACCTACTGTATCACAATTGCTCTAACTAGAACTGTACTGTGCAAAGTTAGGTTTTGACATGTATGTGTTCACCATTGAATATACACCATGATTCATTTTTTCCAGGACATTATTTTCAGTAATTCAGAATAGAAGTATCAAAGTTACAAATGTCCAGATTTCCCAAAGATGTAAATAACTGAATCACTTACTATAAGTTAGGTCTCCACATTCACTTAGAACATTTCTCCATGCATTAAAATGAACAGGCAAGATGTCAGTTTCCAATGTGTGGTGGTATGGTGTCATATGTGTGTGTCCATGTGCAAGCACACATGAATGTTTATTGTATCAGACATGTCAACAGTGCTCAGTAACTCTTCCTCATGAGCTGCTTCTCTATTCAGAGAAGCAGTCCTGTGCTATGATTTGGGCAATGTTGGGCACTGGTGAACTAGGAATAGGTACTTCACCTTATAAGGTATAAGGCAGACCATATACTGGACAGTGATATGTGAGTTATCCTGGTATGATAGGTTCTAGACATATGACATTGGTTGAAAGCCTTCCAGATGTGAAAAAGCAAAAATGTTTCTTATATAGAATCGTTTTAAGAAAAATGTAATTGAAACTATTTATTTTTATTTTAGAAATACCACCTGACCCATCTAGAATTGTATTCCTTCAAATATTTCAAGGTGAAAAATTAATTTAGTTTAATTGATCATCCTATTTTGCTCTGTAATTAAGACTAGGAAGTGCAGAGAAGACTAGATGGTTGGTGGTGAGAAGTGAACAATGGAGAAAAGTATAGAGAGAAACATCCAGTAGTGTAGTGGAATCAGTCAGTGGTAAAGTCAAAGATTACATCAAACTCTCCTCACTCCACCCACTGGCCAGTCTGTCCAAAGAAACCCAAGGTCTGGTAGCACCTGAGCCATCAATGAGGAAAGAAACCCAGCAACCTCAATGTCAATAAATATTGAGAGTAGAGAGAGACAACACTGCTAGCAACGTCACTGACCAAAGCACCACGAGAGGTCTGGATATAGAGGGAGATACCAGGATGGCCAAGTTTTAGAGGAGAGCTGCTGTTGGCTCTTTCAGTAAATTCCTGTCACTTATCCAGTCTTTCTTTTCATTGCAACTCAAAGGGTTAACAAACATACGCCCTCTCTACAATGTAAAGCAAGATTAAAAAAAATATGAAGGCTTAGGCAAAGATCATACTTTTCTACTAACATTAAACCATTATCAGTCTGTACTTCTGTTTATCTGGGGTCATGTTCAGGGGAGGTGATTGACTCAAAGGGACAGATGGAATGTTTTATGATGCTGAAATTGTTCTGTATCTTGGTGGTAATGATGGTTACATTGTGTGCAATTCCCTAAATCCATCAATTTATACACTTATAATAGGTGAATTTTATCTAATGTAAACTAGACCTTAATAAAGCTGTAAATAAGTCCAGAAAAAAAAAAAGTTAGGGAATCCTTCAGCTTCAGGAAAGTGAAAGTTTGGGTAGTATGTTTGTATCTCAGTGGAAAGGCTAATTATACATTAACCCTTGAAGTGGAGGGGCCCTTCAAATTATTGGTTGAAAAAAATTGGATACAACCTAATAGCCTAAGTAGCTTATGGAATTAATACCTCAGGAAATTTGTGAAAAATATTGAAATGCTTTATGGGCAATGTTGAGAAATTAACTATGAGAATGATTAAGCAATCTGCTTGAGATTACAGAAAGAAAGAGACAATAAAACAAAACAAGCAAAAATTCTTTGAACGTTAAGAATAATTTGGGGAAAATATAATTTTTCCCTAGTTCTCTGGTAGATCAGATAGAATGAAAGTTGTCTACCTTCTCATTAGCTGGACATAAGTAGAATTTCAGTTTCTAAACTTTAATATTTCAAAACTACCTAGCACATTACCTTTGTTACTGAATATCCATTTCACAGGTTAACTCATAGTTTCTGTTTCATGATTTCCTCCTTTCTTGCCAGCACTCAAAATTAGTTGTATACGTACTGCAGATTTCGTTCTAGCTGATAGATAGGCCCAGTAAGTGCATTTAAAAATAGCAAATGGTCAAATCTGACCTTTGGATTCTGACGGCTGAGGGGTAATTGCATTGAAATCATTACCCTTCCAGGGAGGAAAAGCTTGCTGAACACTGACCCCCTGCTTGAATAAGATGGGGTTATTTTTTCCTTATCTGGTGAATCTTTTGACACTTTGATGCCAAGTGTCATTACCCCTGTCTAGCCTGTGGATTGCTGAACTCTCTGTGTGACTTAATAGCCTGAATCTGTCATGAAATATTTATAACATTTTTGTGCTTTGAAGATTTTGAATTTTACTTGTAACCATATTATTAATGAAATAGCCTGTATAGGAGATGCCACAATATATCATATTTATCTTGTGCAAGTACAGTTGTTCCGATATAAATGTGTATTTTTGATCTTTTTATGGAACTTACGTAATATCCAATGAAAAGTCAAATATTTAGTCAACCATGTGGGTATCATCTTTTATAAGCTTTATTGTTTTTTTTTAAAAGTACAATCAGTTAAAAGGATGATTCAATAGAAGTATTTTTAAGTCAGTTAAATTAATGTTTTTAATAAAGTTTTAAACTAAAAATTTAAAACTGAGTCAGATTGTGAGAAATACATACAAATAATAAGTTAATATTTATTGAATACTAACAGTTATTCCAGTTACTGTGATAAGTTCGTATACATTAATGAAATTGTACTTTCTAATTTAAAGAAATTTTCCTCCATTCTTATTTACATATCACATTATTTATATATCATATACATACATCACATATATGTATATGCTATGAACTGAATGTTTGTATCCCTCCAAATTCAGATGTTGAGGCCCTAATTACCAATTTAATGGTATTTAGAGGTGGGGCCTTTGAGAAGTAGTTACGGTTAGATTAGATCATGAAGGTGGGGCCCTCAGTGAAATTAATGCCCTTGTGAAAAGAGAAAGAGATAGGAGATCTCTGTCTCTTCCCTCATACAAGCAGGAAGAAAAGGATACAGGAGGATGTAAGGAGAAGACAGACTCCTTTTTAAAGAAGTGTAGTTGATAAGCTAAAAGAGGCTATCCTCATTTCCTTCACAAGTGGGCCTCTCCATAGGGCTGCTCACCACGTGGTAGCTTCTCCATTAACGCCAGCAAGGGAGACAGACAGCTAGAATGATGGAAGTTGCAGTCTTGTGTAACATAATCACAGAAGTGACATGCCCTCCACCTGAGTTATATTCATTAGAATCAAGTGACATGTCCTACCCACTCTCAAAAGGAGGCAGTTACACAGATACGAATACCAGGAGGTGAGGATCATTGGGGTCATCTTGGAGTCTCTCTGCCATAGTCACTGTGTTTCATATGTAAGGGGCTTTCTCTGTGGACAAGTTACTGATTGTGGTGTGACATATCATGTCAAATTGAGAAGGAAGTGCCTAATGTGTATGAATATTTTAAACTACTTTTACTCTCGTCAGTTTTCTTTTGTATCTTTACTTTTGTTAACTTTACAGATTCCATCTTTTTTCCTTAGAGAAGACAAAAAAGTCACCAGCCTTGAACCTTCCAAGCTGAATTTCTCTCCATGTTAGATGCAGTAATCTCTATCTTTGTTTTCTTTCATTTCTCTGGCTTAGATGGTAAAGAATATTTCTTTCCTTTCCAAATGACATGTACCTTTGTCCACTTTTCTTTCTGTTGCCAAGCTCTCTCTTCACTAGCCTGATAACATGATCATATTTTCAATCACAAAAATTTCTCTGCCCCTCAGATATTATCCCATTTCTCACTTTTATTTAATTTTTAGGAAGTCTGGAACAGTGTTTCAGAGTCACTGATTTCATTTTTACCCTTCCCATACACTCTTCAACTTATCACCCTATGACTTCTGTTCCTAAAACTCTGAAGAATTCTTTCTTTGGAATATTATTTCTTATTTGTCAGACCAGTGATTTATCAATTTCTAAACTAATTTGCCACAATTTTTCCTTTGTTACTTTTTTTCTAAACTATTATAATATCCTTCTAATTAATTTCCCATTTCCCATCTGTCCTCATTCCAATCTATCCTATGCACTGCTGCTCTAAATCATGCAGCTCTAATCGTGTCACATGACTCCTACAGTTATTTTAAGTTCAGTGTTAGACATCTTAAATCTCAGGTTTTAATACCATCTCACAAACTGTTAAATGTAATTATTTCAAAAATAATGAAATTATTCCATAATTGTAGGTAGGGTATTATTTGTCCTTTGATGCCCATTGGCCATTGCAGAAGCTTTAAAATAAATAAAATTTCTTCACTAGTATATAGTCAAATTTTTTACTCTTCTGACCCTGAAATTAACTAGCTGTATGATTTCAGGTAACTCTTCTTTGCTCCTCACCTCATCCCTGATCTGTAAAATAAAGCAATTATTTTATTTGATCTTAAAAGATCTTTGCCACTCTTAAAAACTACATTTTTATGATTGAAACTACATTTTTATGACTGAAACTGCTATTTTATTGCATTTGATCCAAATCAATTATGAGTCTATAAGGTAAAAAACTCAACAGAATAAGAATGCAAACTTACATAACCAGTGTTATCAGATAGCCCTAGAGTTATAATTGACTGAACTGTACTTCTGTACCCTTTTCACCCAAATTGGAAGTAATGGTGACTTTTATCAAACAAACACATTTGATGTTAAAACATTCACTCAATTTTAAATACAGGACATTCTCCTTTTGTTTAGACTAATGTTGAAAGTTTAAAGTAGATGTACAGACATGATCTTCTGTCAGTTTAAACAGAATCTGACTAATCCACCTGACATTAATTCAAGTCCTCTACTTATGATCAATAGAGAAGAAAGCAGTCAGAAAGTTCCTGTCATAGCTGAAATACAACTGCCAGAGTTTATTTTTCACACTGACACATGTAGAAAGAGTTTTAGTGTGCCAAATATACTTTCTCTGTTCTCGATTTTACAAGCATAGTATGGTGTTTGCTTTAATGAAAGTGGAGTAGATTCTTGTGGTCTAGAAAAGTGTCAGTGCATCATATTCTCAGAACTGGGAACATCTGTTATTTCAATATTAACCAATCTTTGATATTTTCTTTATATAAAATAAAATTTAATTTTTAGATAACTAGTGTGAAAGCAATGCCCTCAAAAAGCACATTGGATTCTTAGCTGTGTGCAAGCAAAACAGAATTCTAAAGCCCACTTTACATGTTGATACCCTACTTAAGTTCTTTTTACCAAGTTAGTTAAATGTTTGTGGTGGTTTATGCCTCATATGTTTAAGTATCAAAAATGCTTGGTGTTTCATCCAATTTTTTTGTATATCAAATTAGTGACCTTGAGTTAAGTGCCACAAAAGTTTTGTGATTGTACTTCCTGCACTCTTCTTGTGTGGTAAACATCAGGCAACATGGAGTTCTGGGAAACTGTAGAGAGAAAGAGACACAAAAAACATTGGTGTTGGGGATAACCAATAAGTTATGTGTTCATTTATTTGTTCACTAACTATTTATTGAATATCCCAAAGCTAACAATGAATGAAATTTAAAGGAACTCCTTCCTCAAGATATTGTATGGCCTTCTGCTGGAACACTGTTGTAATAAATATACAGATCTGTGATAACTACAATATGGATGTTCCTCTAATAATTGTGCAGTGCACAGCCTGGTCAACACTGAAGGTGATCAAGAACAATTGTGTCCTTGCCCTCATGGAGAGAAACAAAAATATAGATATATAAAGAAATAGTTACATAGTCTGATTATATATTATTTGGGGGAGGAAAAAAACCTGAAAGAGAGAATAATAATTTAGAAAGAGCTATTAGAGAATGTCTTTTTGCCAGGGAATACTGATATTGAGAGCTCAAAGATGAGAAGAAATCGGCCATATGAAAAGTATAGGAAGAAAGAGAGGATATATATAGAGGCTATGATGCAGTTTTATGCGAGGAATTGAAGGAAAGCTGGATTGGCCTGGGAAACAGGAGAGAGAACAGAATAACTGGAAACAGCTACATGTCTAAAGACAAGACACAATTTTATAAAGTATGGTTCATTTGTATAAAAGAGTACCATGTAGCCACTAGTGAACATGTTTCTGAGGGTTATTTTATGACATGTGAAATTATTCACAGTAAGTAAAAAGCAAGATATAAAACCACTGTGTGTTATGTATATATGTTATACAATTTTCCAAGTTCACTGTCTTTGAAAAAATAGGCTATATAAATATAGTTAAAGCAATTATCTGTAGTGGTGAGATAATGAGTGATTTAAATTTTGTTTTAATGTTGTCTGTTTTTTTTAATTCTTGAGGTATTCTAACATGTATGCAAGAGACGTATAAAAAATTTTGATGCTGCTTTCTTTGTTATAGCAAACAAGTAGAATAAAACTAATTGTCCTTCAACAAGGGAATGGATTAATAGACTGTTTTATTGCTGTAATAGAATATTCTGCATCAATTCAAGTGGAAAAAAGAAACTAGAACATTCATTAGCATACATAAATATCAAAAGCATAATTTGGAAACAAACAAAAGTTAGGTGCAAAAAAGGTAGTTGTAAAGTAATAGTTTATATAAATTTAAAAACCAGTTTTCTATATTATTTATAGTTATAATTATGTATGTGAACTTTAAACATTACATACTATAATGATACTGTCTAGTTTCAGAAAAATGTAAAATGATCACCTCAGGGGAAGGAGGGAAGAGTAGCTTAAGTAAGGAAGTGGCTTTAGTCACATTTATAATTTTTATTTTTAAATAGACTAATCTGAAGTAAATATGATAGAAAATTAACTCTACTTAATCTTGTACCCTTTGTACTATTTTGTATGTTAAAATATTAAGGAAAAAAGTACATTTAAATATTCTTACAATTGTTCAGACTCATAACCACATATGGATATTATTACTCAAGGAATAACAAGGGAAGATACCATGTTGCAGAATCTGAGGTCAATGTAATTTAATAGTTTTACTATGAAATAAAACATGCATACTGAGGAGAACATAAAATACATATGTGCAGCTTAATAAGTAGTTGTTAAGTAAATACCCACAAAATCACCACTCAAGTCAAGAAATAGAACATTATAGCAGCTAGAAGTCAAATGGGCTTAAGTTTTCCTAATTTTTAACATTTGTTAATGAAATTATGTTAATGAAATTATGCGTTCTTTTGTTGCTGCTTTAGCTCAGTATTTATGTTTGCATGACTATCTATGATGTTATATTTAGGTGTCATCTCATTTTTACTGCCATATTGTACTTATCCATTAATGGGTGGAACTGTTAATGAACATTTGGGTTATTTCCATGTTTAGCTACAATGAGGAATGCTGCTCAGCAAATTTGCACAGTGTGTAAATGTATGTGTGTGTGCATCCTAATGTACACATGAACAAGTTTCTCTAAGTCAGGATGCTTAGGGGTGAGATTAAAGGGTCATAGAGAATGCTCCTCTTTAACTCTACTGTTAAACTAAACTGTCTCCCAAGCTGGTAGTACATTTATATTCCTACCTGAAAGTTATCAAAATTTCTAATTTCTTTTCATCTTCACCAATATTTGTTATAACCACATTTTAAAATTTTTCACCAATTGAATGAGCATCTAGTAGTATCTCTTTGCAAACACAATTATTGTTTTCCTGACAAGTGTTTCAAGCGTTTATGGGTCACTTGGATTTACAGTTTTATTTCAAATTAAAAATTTTCTTCCCCTGTTCCTTATTTATCTAAGAGTTTGGCTTAAAAAAAAAGAACAACCTAGCATTTCTGAACAATTATTTTTGAGGAAATGTTGAGATATTCTTTTTAGGAATGAGGATTTGGGCCAGAAAGCTAGATTTACAATTAAATTTAATTCAGATCCATTTCATTTGATCTTGTATTGATCTGCATAGTTCAGGGAGAAATAAATGAGTTAATCAAATACAATTTAGAAATCAATTTTGAAAAGTATATGTCTGAGTTTATTGGGAGTTTAGGTATGCTTAAACAGTTAATTGACATTTAACCAAAATTTGGGGTTGCAAATAAAAGCATCCCAAGAAAGAGTAGGTAAGAATGCAGAGGGGTGAGGAAAGAAAAGAATGTACAGAGTTTAGTTAATTTTATTATTTTCCTTGATGATATATAAGAACAGAAATATGGTCAATTATAAAAGGTGGATAACTTTTAAATATTTATAGTTACCTTTGAAAGTGTGTTTGTGTTCTGTAAGTTGGATGTGGAGCTTAATTTTATAAAGCTCTGCTTAGTGTCGAATTAAAATCAAGTAAAAATGTAAATGTTATAAAGTTCTAATTCAGGATGTATTCTGCTTTCCTCTCTTGAATCTTTATTGGTCTCTTCTTCAGTTTACACTCTAACTGAATTGTTTGTCTGTAGGATTGATGAAAATGACAGGCTAAACACTCTTGCCCCTCTCATATCCCTCTGAAAGTACAAACTGTGTAAATGTAGGTTTTTAGGGATTTTTTCCTCAGGATTCTGGCAGATTTAAAATAAGCAGAAAATAATAGGTGAATCACCAGCAATTCGACTAGGGTACAATAATTCCACTTCTGTAGTAAACTGGAAAGCAGAATTTACCATCAATGTGGTTTATTTTAACTTTTTTAATGAGTGAAATGTATCTGAGATTTGCTTTATTTTAATGTAAAAAGTGGTGAGGATAGATAAAGAATGGTAGCAAGTTAATGCTTTTGACTTGAGTGATGGATATGTGGACATTCATTGTACTTCTTTTCCCCTCTGTGTTTGAATTTCATAATAAAAAGTTTAAAAATGTATAAAGCTGTATTTGAGGAAGTTATGTGTTAAGGGATTAAAAATATAAAAGCTAAATTAATATACATTTCTTCTGGATAAGAAAACTACTTTGTAAATAAATGTGTTCATCTCTCTATCCATCTCTATTTATTTATTTTTGCATTCAGACATCTATTCATCCAACAATGCAATATATACTGAGCCCTCACAACTCTAAGATGGTGTGCAGATCACTGGTGAATATAGTATTTAAGGCAAAGTCACAAAACCACAGAATTGTGGAACTTGAAGAAATCTTGAAGCTAATTTACTCTAACCTACTTTTTATAAATGATTACCTTGCGTCTCAAGAGCTTAGGCAATTTACCTGAGATCACACAAAGGTTTTAATGACAGAGAAACATATCTGAGATTACAGAGTTTTCTCCTATTATGTATGCTGGGTCATATGGACAGACTTGATGTAACAAAAATATTTGTTGGGCTCCATCCACTGCAATTGTGAAAGGCTGCCATGTGAGTGATAACAGAATTGTGCTTCCCTATATTTATAAAAATTCATTTTCTAGCCACAGTGAACTGAATCCATTAAATTTTTTTGGTAATATCCAATTCTGCGACATTCAGATCCATCCTTAAGTGCTGTTAAAGAAAAAAAAAAAAGGTTTCACAGGTCAGAGAGTGGTAAGAAAGCATGTGTTACAAACCTAACTAACTTTGGCAGATTCACCTCAGGGATTTTACTAGAAAAGCAGTTTCTGTGGGATAAAAAGTATTTTGACATGGAAATATCTTAATAACTCTGTAAGGTTGTCAGTTTTTCTTAGGGGAATTTTCTCTATCAGGATAAATTACAGTTTTGTCTTTTTGAGGTTTAAAAATGAGGGTTTTAAGGCAGCCAGTAGCTAGTGACTAGAAAAGCAGTAACCTTGCTCTGCCTTAGTTATAATAACTATATGAAAAATACTCAGAACTTTTACAGCACCTGTCATGAGAAAAGTGTGTGTAATTTGGAAATAAATTAAATGAAGTTGTGTAGTTTGATGGATATCTGAGGCCTTGACCTCTAGGAATTACTAGCTGTGTGATCTGGGACAAATTACTAAACCTCTCTGTGCCTATTTCCTCATCAGGTAAAAAAAGCTAATAATGGAACCTACTTTACAGAATTTGGGTGAGGATTAAATGACATTATGTAAAGTTCTTACGCCAGTACCTGGTAAACTGTAAGTGTTCAGTACTAGTTAGTATTAGTATTATTTGATTGAACTATATTACAATTTATGATAGAAAAATCCATTAGCTAATCACTATAAGCTAAGTGAACTACAGCACTCTTTCTGTTTCCTCTCCGCTCCAGTTTTATTGAAATGTAATTGACAAACACAATTGTAAGACATTTAAAGTGTACATTGTGATGATTTGATATATGTACACACTGAGAAAGGATTCCTCCCATTTAGTTAATTAATGCATGTATCACCTCATAAATTAAGCTTTTTTTGCTGAGAACATTTAAATCCTACTCTCTCAGAAAATTTCAGTTATGCAATCGAGTGTTATCAATAATAGCACCTTGTTATACATTAGATCTGAGACCTTACTTATTTCATAGCTCAAAGTTAGTACCCTTTTATCAGCCTTCCTGTAATTCTGCTACCCTCCAACCCCTGGTAACGACCAATCTACTCAATGTTTCTGTGAGTTTGACTTTTGTTTTGTCCAGATTCCACATATGAACGATACTATGCAGTATTTATATTTGTCTGGCTCATTTCAGTTAGCATAGTGCCCTCAAATTATATCTGTGTTGTAGCAAATGTCAGGATTATCTTTTTTTCTCGTTGCTGAATAATAATCCATTGTATATGTATACCACATCTTCTTTTTCCATTCATTTGTTAACAACATTGTTTCCACATCTTGTCTACTGTGAATAACACTGCAGTGAACATGGGAGTTTATATATCTCTTTGATTTCCTGTTTTCATTTCTTTTGATATATACCCAGAAGTGGGATTTGCTAGATCATATGGTAGTTCTTTTTGAAAGTTTAAAATTTCACTGTTTTCCACAGTGGCTGCACCAGTTTACATTCACCAGGAGTGCATAAGTGTTCACTTTTCTCCACATCCTCCCCAACACTTGTTATTTCTTATCTGTTTGAAATAGCCATTCTAAGAGGTATTTTCAAGAAGAAAATTTATCTTTTGAGGAAACAAAAAACATTGGATGGACTTTCAAAGTTTTACGAGATGGGAATTGGGCAGGAAAGACATGTAAGTTATCATTTTGCCAAAATAATGGAATATTCCTGAAATTTTGAAACCTATTTGGGAAAAGTCAAACATTCACAAAGAAATTCATTTAAGACAGTTAGTTTGT